>NW_028301536.1:27815000-27992500 GCF_042242905.1 Orbicella faveolata | reverse complement strand
GTCAGATATACCTGGAGCCGAGTCCATTTCACGAAGTAATATATTAGGTTTTCAAAACGCAAGATTTTGTGATTTTTCTACCAAGTGTTTACACGTTTACGTCTTGGAGCTGCACTTGGACACGAAGTCATTTTTATCGTTTTTCTAGTGTGAAATTTTGATTGTAAGACATTTTTTCGGGTTTTTTTATTATTATTGTACAGAAAGCTTAATTAAGTCCCTGTAAAAGGTCACACCTGAGAGGGGTTCAAATGTCCATTTTTAAAGCGAAACGGGTATGAAATTTGTTGTTTAATGGGGTTTTAATTAATCGCAAGATAAAGCTACATGGTCTTCTAGCCCACAGTTTAGGATCTAGCTTTTCCTTTAGAGGTTTAGTTTTTCTCAGTTTTTATCGATGTATCTGAAATGCCTTTTCTTTGCCTTTTCCAAAAACACCTGTTGTTACCGAACGCAAGTTTTATCCATTTTGGACTTTTCTCAATTTTGAAAAGCTAGGGAGTAATACGAACTGTTACTTTCACGAAACATGCAAAGGAACGTTAATTTAACACTCTTAAACCCGACGGACACATTATGACAGTCGATAATGATTGCGGAAATGAATAATTGCAAAACTTTCATTTATGCTTCATTTATAGTGGTTTCGAGCGATGTTAAAATGTATTTCTCAATACTAAATGTCAAGGAGTCTTGTAGCTCACAGCAATGGCTGAATTATGCCGAAAACTGTTTAAACGTAGAGTCGAGATATTTTGCTTTTTTCAGTAGATTGACTGATGTCTTGTGGTACGGTATGCCCTGAAATGTACAGTACTTACCAAACATTAGGCGACGTAGGAGCCGTCCAAAACTTACGCTGAATTTTGTTCAAACCACTTTAAGTATGTGTTAGTGAAGCGAAACGATAAAGAGCAATGTTAGGTGGGCACTGTGTTTATACTAAATGAAATAAAAAATGCCGAAAAAATAACGTCGTCTTCTGGTCTGTACATCGGATAAGAAAGGTCTCATAAGTACAATCAAGAGCAGTTTTTTAAAGAAACATAAAAACCACAGAATAACCGTTCTTTTGAAATTTTCTATTTAGTCACATAAAACTGTGAATCAAAAGGCCAGGATGGACCAGCCATAGCGCACAAAATCTTTGGCAGATGTTGTATCATTTTGGAAATTTTTAAGGTGAGAGTATTCAACTCTTCTCATCTCCCCAGTCCAGGTCTGGACCACGGGCCTGGGCCTAGGCCTGGGACTGGGCCTGGGCTCCCTGCATCCATCCAGAATTTATGGTCAAAGTGATACACATTTCAAGGAATAGCTCAATTTTTAATGACAGAAATTTCGAGATTACTGTTTTTAAATAACCCGTTTTAAAACATTTATTTCTTTGTTCGGGACAGAAATTTCTCTGTTCTTCTCAACGGTTCGAGATATCATGACCTACGAAACTTACTTTGCTTTACTTTTTTCCCGAAAGGATTTTTTTTACTGGAACACACACATTACATTCTTTATAATCAGGTTAGCAAAAAGACGCCAAAATCGTCAAATCCGCCAACATGTTAATACCGTGTCTTATGAGACAATTTGCGCAATTGTGGCCGACGAGAAGTCGTCAAAATCGCCAATTTCGCCTAGCTGATTTCGCTTTGACAAATTTGACGAAAACTTGCCATACATAAAGATTCACATTTACCCTTGTAAATAGATCCTTAATTCTAGTTTTTAAAGCTGTAAATAGTTCTTAATCTTAACTTTTAGGTGTCCTAAATTGGTAGAGGGTCTCACCCTCGTTCATAACGTTAATTGACTGACTGACTGATTGATTGATTGATTGACTGATTGATTGATTGATTGACTGACTGATTGATTGATTGATTGATTGATTGATTGATTGATTGATTGATTGATTGATTGGTTTCGTCAAATCTACCAGTTTTGTTACTAAGTGCATTTTTGGGCAAAAGGGCTGGTTTTCACTAGAGCATAAGCATACGCATAAGCATAAGCCCATATACGCAGACGCATTGCTTGCTAAAACATTTTATGATAATTACCACAAAAGGCGCTAATTATCAACATCTTACTGGCTGCGTATGTCGGCTTATGCTTATGCTTATGCGCTAGTGAAAAGAGTGAAACCTTAGCGACTCGTTGATTCCTCTATTAAATCTAGTTTTATCCGAGACAAGGGATTACACTAGTTAACTTGGGTAGTTTTCGGTAAAGATCGATCGCAGAGAATTTAAAAGTTGAGGTTAGACTCTATGTGTTCTATGTTCTCAAAACGGACAGTCACGTAACAACCAAAATGTTTTAGATCAATTTGTTACCAAATTTTGGGGTTTCGCTGGCGCGCCTTCGGAGGGCAGGAGCTCCCCTAAAATATAGAGATACCTAGAACTTCTTTTACACGAGTTACTTGGATAACTATCAACTTCAAAGGTAAGTTAATCACTGAAGCGAATTTAGTTAGCTGACATTTTCAATGAAAGCCCCCTGTGTAAATTTTTATGATTCACAATGATATTAATACACTGACAAAGCTCGCTGCCAAAAGTAGTAAAATGATGATAACTCGACAAATTCACGGAAGCCAATCTACCGAGCAAACCCTTGCAGTATTATTTACCGTTCTGTTATTTCAGCTTGTCTCATTGGCGATATTCACTTGAAAGAAAAATATTGCTGGACAATATGTCTAAGGCTTTACAATAATGATTATTTTGGGACCTTTCGCGATCGACTGCTCTCTTTGAAGACCTGTGAAGCGTGAAGTCTGTGGAACAGTGTTACGCACGCAATCTGAAAATCATGTTCAAGATCTCTAATGCTAAATTAGGATTTAAGTTTAAAGGCCTTGATCGTTATTCTCGTCCGAAGCCGGCGCCGAAGCATTTATTAATTACCAAAGTGCATTAAAGTAAGCCTGTCACAGTCATGCGCTCCCAATCCATTCTCTTATAGGCACACTCAAGCGTAGCCTGAATTGTAGCAGGAATTGTTAGTAATCCTATCAGCTCACTTTGAGTAACTCTCAGCACTGGCTTGCATCACGCAAAGACCAAAGATCTGTCTTTCCCTATTTTGGACACCTTTGCGTAAAATTAAGGTAAGAGGAAGACAACTAAGTGATGGGAGGGAGCATGGAATTGTGCTGGCGATTGGAAAATATTCATGGACGAGTACTGTTCGCAAGAGAACGCAGTTTTGTTTTCATATGATCAAACACATTCGAAGATGATCGCGAACAAATCGAAACACAGAGCAGGGAACTACTGATTTTGTGCGATCCTGCGATAGTTGTCGAAAACGTTCTCTAGCGATCGCGGATGCGTATTTCCATGCCTATGATCCCAGAATTTTGAAACTACAATCATTTCTGCGATCGTTTTTTTATTTACTGCAGGGATTGCTTGTGAATTCATGAGGTTAGCTTAGTCTTAATATCATTGCTTTTCAATGTTTTTCCATAAAGTCAGCCTTGTCTTAACATTCCAATTATTGGAGGGAAGTCGGCTTTGCATGTAAGGCCTTGCTATCGATGACTGAGCTGAAGCGTGCGATTGCCGGCCAGGCAAATTAATAATCACGATTTCAACAACATCTATGCCTAAATTTTGCTCGATCTCACCCAAGAAAATCGGACAATCTAACTGGTCGAAAAGCTCGGATTATGACGCGGTATTCACCGCGCTAGGTGAAAATAACTTTTTAAGTTTCGTTACTAAGCAGTATTAAGCTAAGCCAGTTTTGTCATCTTGGCAAGTGAACATGGCAGACAGTTGCGGAATGAAATTTCCACTCACTCCAAAGACATTACTCCAAGTCCGGGCTATTAAAGGCGTGGAGAATTTAACAAATGATTGCAGTAGTGTTTGGACCTTCTTTCTTTCAAGAACTGGTATTCAAGATATTTAAGAAATGTCAAAGGAGAGGTATCGGAGATCGCCAGCCATGAGAAACTGTGTCAGATCTAGTAAAGTAAACTTACTTTCTTCAACGATGAAACCGAGGTACCGCATGAACAGGCCATGTTCGATATATCAATATTCTAACATAGCTCTGAAGCTTTCAGGACAAAATTGCAAATTTTTTTAAGTTTCTTTTGTCCTTCAATTCCCAAAAGAGACTTGAATACAAAGACGACACCACAACACCTTGTGTAGATGTTTGTCCTGAAAGCTTCGTATACATGTTAGAATAATGATATGTCGAATGTGGCCTGTTTCTTTTCTGTAGAGTTTCTTTTGCATATTTTACTGCCTTTTGTATATTTTACTTGCTCCATGCTCAGTGTAAATTGGTAAATACTTACCAAGGCTTCGTCTCGATAAATATTCTTCAATGTTAATTTCGCCTTCGGCGAAAATTTGTAAATTTATTTTTTGCAAAAAATCGTTTAATGATATACATGTAGTTCCATAATTTATTCCATTGTATTCTTTTTATCATAATATCTTTTAAAATCATTGGCGTCTCTCATCATTTCACCCGTTGAAAATTGCAGTTTGGGCAGTCTGTAATTTTTGAAATATTTTTGCGTTTTGCATTTTACTATAACTGTAGAATAACAAACTCGGCATTGCGATCATCTATTTCTTCTTTTCCAACGCATCCTCTGTTAACGATCAGTTCACCTCACCTATCATCTTCGCGCTCTGTTGCGCATAAGGCCACACTACTCCTCTTCCACTTGCCCTGTCCTTAGCCAGAGCTCTCACTTCCTCCCAGGACTTCCAGCCCACCATTGCCCTATCTTTTTCCACAGTACGGCACCAGGTTGTTTTGGGGCGGCCGACTTGCCTTTTGCCAATAGGTATCCTGAAAACGATTATCGTCGAAATAATTGAAGAGTGCGCAGATTACTCCGGTACGATTATTCGTCTGGTTACGACTCCGGAACAACAGCCCGTTTCGTGTTCATCTTTTCTCATTTACATTACAATATACTCCAACATGTAAGTGAGACAATTTCGGGCAATTCTGTACGTAGTATCTGCCCGTAATTGTCTCGCATCCACGTTGGATTACATTGTAATGCAAATGACAAAGTTAACCGCGAAGAGGGCAACTGAAGAGCTGCTTTATTCATACGTGCTTGCGTTATTTCTTGAATAACATAAACATCAGCGAGTCTCTAGGATACCCAATCCGGCAACGGGTGGTTTTACGTAGCAGAGTTATTACATGTACAACATTTTGAAGGATGCCCGTAGCCATTTAGAAAAGCGAAATACCCCGGGGCGAGTCTCATCCCGCAGTCGCCTTTAGAAACATTTAAAAGGCGTTAACCTTTCTTACAACTTACGATAAGTATTATAATTTAGTGTAGGTGTTAGCACAATTCACAATAGCACACGATGAAAGAGCAATTCTCTCCTTGAAAAAACCTTGGTACCTGCTTGTAATGCGGAATGAAAACTTATCCCGACGACACATTTCGAGGAAAAACAAAGGACATTTTTCAGTTTAGCAGTTCGTGGGAAAACATGGCGGGAGAGCTCGAATTTTCATGGCACGGGGCGGAAGGGATCGAAACCCTCGAGATGTCTCCTCTCTTTGAAGCATGGAAACCAGTTAGCGGCACAAGGGTTACTGGGAGAAACAAAATGGCGGTGAATAATTGTTAAGTAAGAATTCATTTCTCATCTTGTCATCTACCAGCTTGTGTTAGTCGAAGTCAAGGTCTAATGCAAACTCAAACTGGAGCCCAATCTCGACGATTCAGGATGCCCTATTCTTTCTATCAATCACTACCGCAATCAATTCAAGAGAGCGTGCGGTAGATGATAAACAACAATCGTGTATCTGCGTGTATCATCTTTTCTGTCTCATGCCAAGGGCAAATTACTCATGATTATGGACGAGCTACTTGAAAAATCATAGCCATTGTACGAATTAGTTGGCGGACATAAACGTTGTATTCAGCGAATAGATATTCAAAAAGACTTTCCTTTCAGAAAAAGGCGCCCTAGTGTGAATCCCTGTCATTTTTACTGCAATATTAATTTCGTTTTTTTTTTTTTTTTAATCAACATATTTTAGACACAAAGAACCCACCTCTTTTTACCTGTCTGACGTAGACAAAAGCTTGTTTGACCTAAGGGATTTTAACAGCAACCCGGACCTTACGTTACAGCTTAAGCAGGCCTACTCTGGTACCTTAAGTCGCCGTAACTTCATTAAGGCGACTTTGGGCGATTTAGGGCGTGTTTAGGCGTCTTAAGCGAAAGTGGCAGAAAAAAACATTGCGACTTTAGGCGATTTAAGGCGGCTTAAGGCGACTTAAGGCGAATTTATTCCACTTCAGTGATAAAAACCTAAACTTTGCAAGTCTCTCCACATACTTGAAAACTATCTACAAAATCTCTTCCAATAAACCAACATTGTACTAATAATTTTGTTCACTTTTGTATTCACATAAGTCACTATAGTATCAAGTATCTAGCTTTCAAACCATTTTAGACTTACAAAAATACTTAGAATTACCACAACAGTTATTTTTAAAAGAATAATAAAAACAATAAATACCAGCAACAGGACTGGTGGTACCAAAACACAAATGAAACAATAACGTTATCCGTAAGCCATATACTCTACGGCTGACATGATAGGACAAAGCATTGGCAAGTCCTCAATTATTGTTTACTGATAGCCAAATATTGCATTTTCTGCACAAGCCTTCGTGGAGATGTTTTAGGTTTTCAAAACTTTCTATCGTTCATTCCCGGAAAACTTGAAATTCTTAAAGAGATCGCGACTGCAAAAAAAGCACTTCCAAAATTTTATCGCACGTGGGCTTTTTACTTTAATTTTATATGCTGCTGATGCTTATGGTTGATTTATATTTAATTTTCATATCTATTATTTAACTGTAAGCTTGTACATATAGGGAAAAAAAAAACTACATGTATCTATCATGTGTCATTGTAAAATAATAACAATTAAAAAAAGGATGCGAATAGTGGTAAATATTTACCGAGCTGCGAAGCGGCCAGGGAAATATTCACAACCTTCACCGACAGTAAGGTGAATAATTGTTTTAGTATATACCACACCAGTTCAGTAATCAGCCGATTGAAAATTTGCTTTATTTCTTACAATAGCAAGTACTATTCACCCCTGAGCAAACAAAGAAAACCGAAATGGCTTCCCGTTTCGCTTCGGTTACCGAGGAGCAAACTTTATCGATAGACGAGGCGAGTGTTCGAAAAATACAAAAATGGCAACAAAGGTAGGTTTGACCGTATTTAATGGTAAGTTGTTTCATCTTCCAAACTCAAATAAGGCATAAAAAGGTACAATGCCTCGTTTAACTGTCGAGCACTACAAAAAAGTATAAGAAATGAAACATTTACTGTTTTGCAGCATGGCGGCAACAGCGAGACGAATTTGAAACACCAATTGAAGAAATGTCACCCGGACAATTGAACAAGTGCCTTTAGAAGTTTTACTTATCCGCAAAAAAAAGCGTGACGGGAACTTTTACAATAAGAAATCGCTTACCGCTATTCAGGCGGCGAGATTTTCATAGTTATAAGATGTGCATTTGCTGTTCTATGCACCTCCGAGCTAGCCAATCGGAATGCGCAAAAAGCACTATTCACTTGTGTGGTATATACTAACCTGATTAAGTCATTGCATGATTCTTGATTTCGATCAAATGCCTTCGGTAGCCAAAGAGGCATCTAAAGCCCAACAGTCGTCACTCTCGAGTGCTTTCATCTTGATGTTATTTCCACGAGCCTTTTGGCACAGAGACAGAACACGGTGAGCAGGGAAGGGTGCATGACATACTTGAGTTTGATCACGTGAAAGTGTCACGATTTGCACAATCTCCTAGGCAAATTTCCAGGCCGATGAAAATTGTTTTCCCGCGCTGTTTGCGATCTCTGCTTGGAGCCCAGGACAAGCCTTTAGTATTTTGTTGGAATGTGTATTAGCTTGTCTTGCAGCTTTCACTTTATTAATTGTTTTCTTAGTAACATATAATTATATGCTATCATGTATTTGATAACTTTCCAAACAGGCAGTAAAACAAACAGCTGTAATCTACAGTTGACAAGGGAAAAACGGAAAGGATACTCTGTAACGAAAATGTCTACCGAAAGAAACGGTACCGCTCCCTCTGGAAAACTGCTATCTGAGGAGTCGGAGGAGAAAACAGAGTCTGTTACAGTCGAAGAGCGGGAAAAATGGGGTCGCAAAGCAGACTTTATTCTCTCTTCGCTGGGTTACTGCATCGGATTTGGAAACATCTGGAGGTTTCCCTACCTGGCTTACAAAAATGGTGGAGGTAAGAGTTGTCTTGAACTAGATTACATACCAGCAATGCGCAGAAGTACCTTGTATGTTTCAAGCTCGCCAAATCCGGTATCAAACATGTGCAACCAAAGATACACTTGGAATAGAGGTCGCGGCAAAAGAATACCAGAGAAATTGTATCCGGTAGGAAGAGAGGTGTTTCAGAAAAAAAAAAATCCTATCTAACGAGATCTTTCTGTCACAAGATTTTTAAACTTCTGAGTACGATGAATCCCGAACTTCATTTCATTGCCAACGGCTGTGCAAAACGTTTACACACTGTACGGCAGTGCAAGAGTTTACACACTGTAAATCTATTTGCAGTTAAATACAAGAATTGCACTACACTAAAATGTACTCCAGTTAGCCTGAATAATACCACTTATACTTTGGTTAGCCTAAACAGCGCTCCGGTTGGCGTAAAAACCACTTTGGTGTTAGCCCGAACAGCACTCCAGTTAGCCGGACATGTGTAGTGGTTCAATTAGCCTAAGTTAGCGCTGACTTAAGAATGGGTAGCTCTTTAAAGGGGCCTTGTCAGCACACTTTTGTTTTTGTTTACGTGCGAGAGTTTGACAATCATATTTTATTCGGAGCATGTCGAAATATAATAATAATAATAATAATAATAATAATAATAATAATAATAATAATAATAGATTTGTATAGCGCCATATCCAGGGCTCATGGCGCTTTACAGTAAAAAATGTTATTAAAAATAAAATTTACATTAAAAATTTACATCAGTGATAAAAAATTACTAACAAATAAAATAGCTAAGCTGTAAAAATGAAAGTAAAACTAGGAATCATTAAAACCTTTAAATAAAAACTGACTAACTTAACTAAGTGACTGACTAACTAACTAGCTAAACTATCTAATCTACTAATTAACTAACTAACCAAAAGTCTAGTTATAAAATTTGTTAAAAAGATATGTCTTTATACAAGTCTTAAAATCTGATAGCGAGCCGCTCCCTCTTATATTGTTCGGAAGAGAGTTCCATAGGCTAGGTGCTACAAAAGAGAAACACCTATGACCATAGCCTATTAACTTGACAGGTGGTACTTTCAAGAGGTTTTTGGAGGAGGATCGAAGATTTCTGCTTGGTACATAAGGCTCTAGCAGTTCAGTAATGTAATTAGGGGCCTGGCCGTTGAGCGCTTTATAGGTTAAAAGTAAAATCTTATAATTGATGCGCTGGCTTATTGGAAGCCAGTGTAGCTGCTTTAAAACCGGCTTGATATGATCGTATTTCCTTGTTCTGGTAACAACGCGAGCCGCAGCATTCTGGACATTTTGTAGACGATCTATCAAAAATTTTGGTAGTCCATATAGAAGCGAGTTGGCGTTATCTAGTTTGGAAGTGATGAATGCATGTACTAACTTTTCAGTGTCTGCTAGAGATAGACAGACTCTTATCCTCCTAATGTTTCTAAGATGGAAGAAACAGGCCTTGCAGGTACTGGTAACATGCTTTTCCAGTGACATGTACTCATCAAAGATGACTCCAATGTTCTTTGCAGAAGTAGATGGCTCGATCTGTTCACCAGACACATCGACGTGGTCTATTAATGGGGGTGGACGATGTCGTGCGCTCAAGATCAAAAGCTCCGTCTTTCCTCTGTTTAGTTTCAGCTTATTGCACACCATCCACGAGTCGATCTCAGAAACACATGCTTCTATTTTAGCTATAGAACCAGGTTGTTCGGCGTAGTTGGGCTTAAATGAGAGGTAGAGCTGGGTGTCATCAGCGTATAGATGGTAGTTAAGTCCGTGCCGTTTGATGATGTCCCCGATGGGCGATGTGTATAACAAATACAGGATTGGCCCTAAAACGGATCCCTGGGGAACACCGTAGCGAAGTTCTTTCATCTCTGACCTGGTTCCGTCAATCATCACAAACTGCTTTCGGTCTTGAAGATAGGATCGAAACCATTTTAGCGCATTTCCTTTCACGCCGTAGCGTTTTTCCATTCTTTCTAGTAGCAGTTTATGGTCGACGGTATCAAACGCCGCAGACATGTCCAACAGTAGCAGGATAACGCATTTCTGATTATCTATCTCACAGAGAATGTCATTTTGCACCCTCAGGAGAGCAGTCTCCGTGCTGTGAAAGCGTTTATATGCTGACTGAAAAGATTCCTCTAGATCATTATCGCGTAGATAGTCGCTCAATTGACAAGATACTGCCTTTTCAATTATCTTAGATACAACCTTCAGATTTGAGATAGGTCTAAAGTTTGAATAATCCTCAGAGTCCAGGTTGTCCTTCTGCAGCTTCGGTTTGATCATTGCTTCTTTCAGTGCAGCGGGCATAGATGCTGATTGGAGAAACGACTGTATATAGGTCTTAGCATAGAAGAGCCACGCCCAATGTAAAGCTTACAAACCTTTATTTATTTTATTTATTTGTTTGAAACTAGTAAGGATAATTAAATATATTTTCAGAAACACAACTTACGGTAGAGCAATAAGATTTTGCTTCACCATGCGATATCAGTAATTTCGATGGCATCGAAAATGGCTGAGGCTGACTAAAGTCTTTTAATAGGGTGCAATTCTCTGCATTTAGCTGCAAGTGTAAATCTCACCGACGACATATTTTCTTTGACAGACGATAATTGTGTTATAAAGCTCAAAAACTTGTATAGAATGAAGCGTGTTTGGTACGTGATCACCGATTGTTTATCATTTTGTAGTAACCACGTTAGTCTTGCAAATTGTACGTCTTATGACTTCAAATTGAAATACAGTAAAACACTCTTAGAGAAAATAAAAGGCCTGTGAATGGTTACATATTTTTTGGTGTTTTCCCTGACAGCATCGTTTCTTATCCCGTATTTCCTGATGTTGTTCTTGAATGGTGTCCCATTATTCTTCCTGGAACTTGCTATTGGTCAATGGTTTAGTTCCGGAGTCATTGGAGTATAGAAATCAATTTGTCCGCTGATGAAAGGTAACTGTGATACCACCTTAAACGCCAGAGTGGGCCAGAAATCATGCAATTAAGTGAAAGGGATCACTAAAAACGCTGCAATATACCACGATTTTACTTCTTAGGCTTGCCTTGAGTTTCTCCAAGAAGTATGAAAAGAGTTATGCCAAACATTTCTGAAAGGAAGTAACTATTTATTTTGTTGTTGTTGTTGCTGTTGTTGTTATTATTATTATAGTTAAATGGCATCATTTTCAGATGATGATACAAAAAAATATTCACAAATGATGAGTTAAGAAAAAGGAAAAAGCCAAAACAAATTAAGGGACATTTAGCCATGAGGATGGTCTATAAAGGAGTCTTAACCCCATGCGAGACACACTACCTGGTCGATATCGATACCCCTATAATGTGATTAGAGCAGTTTTCATTTGGTATAATTGGTATTGCCTTAAATAACTCTCGCTACTTTCTCATCAAATCTGAAGTCATACCAAAACCAGTCGAGACTCGTTCGCACAAGTTTTCCCGCGCTTTGCGTCAGCTGTCTGTAATTACTTGGAATACTGATTGGTTCACCGGATTGTCTGCGTTTCTTGTGATTGGTCAGAGTGATTACTTTGGTTCTACCACACTCAGTTGAAGGCTGCTCTTTAAATATGATTAATAAGCTAGGATATAAGCATTTTAGCGTTGCTGTTGTTTAATTTCTAGGTGTTGGATACGCCACGTGTCTCATGTCATATCTCTGCTGTATCTACTACATCATAATCTTGTCCTGGACATTTTACTTCTTGTTTGAATCATTTCGATCTGAAGTGCCGTGGAAAACCTGTGACCATCCCTGGAACTCGATGTTCTGCCTGTAAGTGTCCCCGGAAGCTGTGGAGAGGTGACACTCCCTTGTTTGGCTGTAAAAGAAGAGGGAACTTTTGGTTAACAGGGTGCCCATCTCAAGTTTACTGCAGAACCTTCTACTTATAGCCCATTAACTAGCACGATATTTGACCGTCGGCGTGAAAAGTTTATCAAAAATCTCTAGTTGCCTCCTTTGTATCCGTTCTTTCAACAGTTCAAGGGAGTTTTTGCAATCATCAATAGACAGATTCAGCTAACGTGTTTACATCCTCGTTGCCACCTAATTCAGATCATGTGATAATTTATTTGTGACGTTACAATTGTTATGTTTGTAAATACTCCCATGCAATCAGTTGCGTGTAACAAATTGTACACTTGTAACCTCCCAAATGAATCATGACATGGTCTGAATTAGGTGGCAACATGGATGTTTGACAAGAAATAAAACTTTTAAAACGGTTCGACATTTCCATGCCATTGTTGAAAGTCAATATCACGAGTGTATTATTTGACGGACATGCATAGATGTTATTACAGTTCTCAAGAGTCTGACATGCGAACGAACAAAGTCATTCTGAAATGTGTTGACCTTTTCGTCTCATTTGCATGCCTTCTTAACAAAAGATACATTACAGCAAGCTCAACTGTAACAACAGGTTCTTAACGGATTGCTATTTTATTTCATTTAGGGCAGAAAGAACAGAGGACGATGTCTTTAACTGCACTGCGTATAATTTGCCCATAAATTGCACAGCTAAGTACACCTCTCCAAGTGCTGAGTTTTGGAAGTGAGTAAACAACAAAATTAGCTTCTCTCTGTATTCACTTATTGTTGCATCAATGAAAATTAAGCTTGACGCTTTGTTATCTTAATGTAATTTACTCAAGTATAGCAGGGAACGTAAAAGTACAGCTGTGAGACTAACGGCCAAATGAAAAACTGATTGGATGTCTGCACTACTTAAGATATCGTAAATCGTGCTGCTAGCGAGAAAGGAGACTACTTTCTACCTAACGGCTGATTGACAATGACACATTACTTCTTTTTTGTCACTATTTGTTTTTTGTTGTTTTTTTCTTTTAATTTATTTATTTGTCGTTTGTTTGTTTGTTTGTTTGTTTGTTTGTTTGTTTGTTTGTTTGGTCGTTTTTCTTCTTTTCGAGCGATCTTTACTAACAGCAGTACCCTTTTGTAATAGCGACTAAGATATCCACACCCACTATGTTCCACAAGCCTGAATTCATCTTGTAAATTGAGTAACAACCGAAATATGAAGGCAGGCCCTATGCATAATCATACCGTTGGAAGCTAAAACTTGTCCTTCAATTAATCATTTTAAGTGACAACGTATTGCAAATTACGGGAGCTATTGGAGAGTTTGGAGATATGAGATGGGAACTGGTTGGAACAACAGTTTTATCCTGGGTTGTGGTGTATTTCTGCCTGTTCAAAGGAATCAAGTCTTCCGGAAAGGTAAAAGAATGATACTCTTACATGTAAAGTCATGAGAGTTATCGCAGTTCTGTACGCAACTTAACTTAAACCGTACGAACCCAAAGTCTGGAAAAAATTCAGGCTTAAACAAGACTTGAACCCATGACTTCTGCGATATCGGTGCAGCGCTCTACCAACCGAGCTATCGAGCCAACTGGGAGCTCGTTACGTTGTGAGTTCGTAATATACCCGTAGATGATGAAGATAAGCAAGTGAATGTGTGAAAGATTATATATTTGAACTGCGGCTAAAGATTTAAATAGAGGAGAGGGTATTGCACGTAGCTTTCTTTTCGCAACTGTCATCCGGTCAATAAATACCTTTCAATAATTACAGTAGTTTTTGCCGAACCTCTGCACTGCAGTCAAACAAGTAAAATCAGAATGGAAAGTATGTTTAGTTTTCCATCGAAGTATTTGCACCATTCATGGTTTACAAGTTAGAAGGTGTAAAATCCAGCAATTGATCTACCAAATGTCTCAAATGTCTTATTTATACCGTTCAGTCTGGTTTAGGTTTCGTGCATCTTTCAATGACATATACGTATTGACTACGAATTTAAATCACAATTGTTTCCAAAATAAAGGCCAGGAAGTTTACCCATTTGGAAAAAGTCTCATTTAAGTTATTTCAAAAATTTAGTTATTCCTCAAACACAGTGTCGATAGATGCATAATATTGTATTTCTATTGTCACACTTTTATTTAACTGAAACTAGAATCATGTACATGTCTAGCTGAGTTATTTTGGCGCCGTTTTTTCCTCAGGTGGTGTACTTCACAGCTACTTTTCCATTTATTGTTCTCTTCATACTTCTCATCCGGGGGCTCACTCTAACTGGAGCTGGTGATGGAATACTGTTTTATTTAAAGCCGGATTTCTCACGACTTGCAGATCCACAGGTATGTAAACCAGAAAAACCATTGTATGCCTTTTTAAACAAGGTCGATCTTCAATCTCATTCAAGTGGGGTTTCTTCTATTCATCTGCCTCTGTTCTTTCATCTGGAAGCAGATTGGACAAATACTCTAGGAAAACTCTCTATAGAGGCGCCGAAAATGTAAAATGGCGACTTAAATGGTGACATGGCTAACCTCCTAACTGGTAAATCCCAGATATTTTGTGTTCATTTAGTTTTTGTTTTGATCAATCCACGTTCCAACGTCTTTCTATCGTTAATAAGCACAAACCGTGTATAATCAAAGTTCCTTTATTAGCAAACAGTGTTTCACGCTATTTTCTGATTTCGTATCGTAGGTGTGGATTTATGCTGCCACTCAAATTTACTGGTCACTTGGAATTGGTTTTGGAACTCTCATCACATTTGGAAGCTACAACAAATTCGAAAATAACTGCCACAGGTTAAAGAACCAGATTGATCATTTTTCTTTTGGCAGTAAACATTTTCATAGCAATGCAAGGACGTTTAGTTCTCAAGTCTTCATTATTGTCCACCCTATCAGTATAAGATCACAAGCCAAATGATATACATGCAATAGCTTGTTTTAGCTGAAAAAGCTACAAGCCTTGGACGGGATTCAAACCCATGACCTCTGCAGTCTGAGCCTTGAGACGTTGAGTGGTGAGTGACAATAGGTCAATTCTGAGTTATATGGACTGCAATTGAAACGTCACATGAATGAAATTATCTTCGCATAGTAGACAAAGTGTAAGCGATCCAAGAAACTGCTGCTTCTCAAGCAACTACATTTGAGAGTTGAAGGCTACAGTGGGATTGCAACCAGTGGCCTCCTCGACACCGGTGTGTTGTTCTTCCAGCTAAGCTACGGGAGAATTCATCGGTTGGTCATAGCAAATCGTTGGTCTAAACAATCATCTGGCATTCGAACACACGACCTTCCCGATACCGGTATATCGAGAGGTCTACCTTTTGGGCTATAAGGCCCTCATACCGTTATGTCAGTTTGATATCCCGACGATAGAGTGGATGGCGTAATAAATTTTATTTATTTTTTTATTTATTTATTCCTCCAATTCCTAACTAATACATAGATATGTAAATATCAAGGCGTAATAAATAAAGACGAATTGAGAGTTGCAATGGAATACTAACCCGTTACCTCCAGTCCGACAGCAAAAGCAGGAACATTGCTCAACTAAACGAGCTATGAAGCCTTGCTACGTTGAGAACAGGGTGGTTGTAAATACCAATATCTAGAATTCAGAGGGGGTAATTTAAGAGTATATGAAAGATATATAAATATAAACTGTATTTAAAACGTGAAATGAATATTTCTTCGCATGTAGAAAAAAATGCTTCAACTTCAGTCCATACCGGTATATTGTTTCTATCATTCCAAATTACACCAACAGAAAGGATGACTGCTTTATTTCTTGGCAGAGTTTCAGAGTTTGCCTCCCTTCAAACTCGTTGCTCTTTTGTATGATTAAGTTATGTTGTATCTTTTTTTTCTTCTCCTCGCAGAGATGCGGTCATAATCTCGTTCGCAAACTGTGGAACCAGCTTCTTCTCCGGATTCGTAATTTTCAGTGTTCTTGGTTTCATGGCTTATGTCCTTCGAACGACTGTGGCCAACGTTGCTACCTCGGGTGAAAGGAATTTTTTCTGAAAAATTTAGATCCTTACTAAGTTTTATTATTTTCCTTTACTGTAACCCTTACAAATTTGTGCACATCAAGTTTATCCTTTTTATCGCGTTCCTGCGTTGCAAGGCATGGATCACTCGGCTTAGTGCATAAAGGGAACCAATGAATACTTACTAGAGAGAATTCATTGCTTTCTTCGATGCACCGTGATCCGACTTGTTCCCAAAGGAAACACCCCATGATTGAATAAAAGGGTCGGGATAATTAGTTCACTCACTCTTTGCCATGGCACCCTGAGGTTAATGAGCCCCAAGAGATCATATCTTGCATAAGATATCAATCTGTGAGATCAGGGATTCAGATAAGACTTTGTCCTTCCTTATCTGGATAAATATTCCACTGTAACTTGACTGATCATTTCTGACCCTGGACTTAGAGTGCTAAGATTCATATTTCTGTGTACGCTTTCATAGGTCCCGGATTGGCTTTTGTTGTTTATCCAGAAGCGATATCGCAAATGCCTTTGTCTGTTCTGTGGGCCATCTTGTTTTTCTTCATGCTGGTCACCTTAGGATTGGACAGCCAGGTACCGTAACAGTACAATTTTCTCAGGGGCTAGTGCTCCACTACACTGCATTTTGGTCTTTAATCTTCATAGGCTTAACCACCAGACTAATGATTTAGGGGAATTCGAGCTTATCAGTACCATGTAGCAGTTCACTCTGGCTCTGAAACGTAGTCGTAACTACTCGTCTGTCCTTGAAGGTATATGAAACTCGCGTAATGTTTGCTCAGATAAAGTGACTTGATTTAAATATCGCACGAAATGTCATATTTTTTTCTTTTCTTTTTCCATTGTCATATTTTTCCTGTAGAACCCAGAATTGAACTCAATCCTTAAGTTTCTACTTGACTGAGTTTGTTCAGGTTCAATGCCTTTTGGATTTATAACTCCATCTGTAACTAAATGTGTATTTAAGCATTTTTTTTTTTAACATTTTCTTAACGGATTTTCTTTAGACTAAAGCTAGAGAAGAGCTTTTTTGGCGACAATCATGCGTTCATAACCGAGCTGACAGCATTTGGTTGTATTCACTTCATGGACACTTTGTCTTTGCATTTCAGTTTGCTACTATTGAAGCAGTTATCACTGGCCTCACAGATGAGTATCCATGGCTAAAGAAAGGTTACCGGAAACCAATCTTCGTCCTAATCCTGTGCGCCAGCATGCTGCTTCTTGGGCTTCCTTGTGTTACGCAAGTAAGAATTGCCATTTTTAAAATATATATATCTATTCTGGATTCATTCCTATTTAAACATATACTGTGTTATAGGAGCCGAGATTATCATGGCTAAGGCTTCGATAGACACGGCCGGAGATCTTGATAACTTCGCTACGAAGATAAAACCGAATCCATTAATTGTTCTGTACACTTTTGGCTTTTGCAGCGAAATTTTGTAAAGACCTGCAACACACGTTCCGGCGTTTCTGTTGTAGTTAGATATAGCCTTGAACCGTATGTGGACATTTCTCTCACAGTGCGTCTCAGGCTCGGCCCAAATGTATCAATTGGTACCGTCAAATTGTTGGGGCAACCTGACAAAGTTAGACTAGCATTTCAACCAGGAGAAGTGGCCTTTTGGCTACTATTAACAGAAACGGAAGTTAAGTGCCAACAGTCCGAGTAGTGGAACTAAGTTATTCAACCAGTTAAGGTTTCTTTGAGGCACTTAGTTTGCATCGGAGTAAGTTGGTAATTCCTGTCCAAAATCCAACAAGCTCAGTCAAATGACCTAATTTCTGCTCTAATAAAGAAAACAAATTGTCTGATCGAAGATATTAGCTCCGACAAAATTTCCAACAATTAACGGTTTCCTCGTAACAGAACAGTGATAACTGTCTAAGCAAAATTTATTGTCAGCAGTTTCAGGGACTCAGCGTAGAGGAACTGTTAACGATTATTTTAATTACGTTTATCTAGGGTGGAATGTATTTCTTTAACTTGATGGATTACCAGACTGCGGGATTATCTCTGCTGATTGTATCTCTGATGGAGATTATTACAATCGGTTGGATTTATGGTGAGTCATTACTCAAAACTTGAATATCGAAATATTTTTTTATGCGCTTTATAAAGAGGATTGTAACTAGGGTAAATAAAAACCAAGATGCGCTATCCAGGAAGAAGAGTTAATCGTCGTACGTAAAATGAGTGTTTACAGCGCAGGATGTCTTTAGGAACTGGGTCTGTAGAAAACATAAAACAGGATATGTAGAGTTTGTTGTATGTAACGTGAAACCGGGACTATAATAGCTTTTAATCTCTAATAAGGTGTTGACAGATTTAGCGATGACGTGGAAGCCATGACTGGCCAGAGGCCGTACCTGTGGTTCAGAATTTGTTGGAAATACATCTCGCCCGTTTGCACGATCGTAAGTTGTTTAGAAGATTCTAAAGAGTAAGAGAGGCGGAAATTAATAATTGGGACTTTTGCAGCTTTATTGAAAAAAATGAGGGAGAACGCAAAAAACAGAAAAATGTAAAAATTACCCAATATATACGTTATCACTGCACCCTCGTAACGCGTGGTGGCCTCATGATTAGTACGTTCGTCTCCACATTGAGCTACCTGGCTCGTATGCAGACTTAACTTACTTACTTCAGGCATGTCTCCAGACATGTCTCTTTATTGCTCAGTTGGAAGGACGTAAAAAAAAGAGAACGTCGCCAAAGATGCAAAGTCAAACTTCAGTAATTACAACCGATTTGTTAACTCACATGTTTCAGTTCCCTTTAATTTCTCTCTATACTTCTCTTCAGGCAATTTTCATGGCAAATATAATTCAGTGGAACGGTGTGTCGTATAACAAACAACCGTACCCCGGATGGGCCGAGCTGCTGGGCTGGATGATGGCCCTAGCTTCCATATTGCTTATTCCAGGATTTGCAATTCACCAAATGTGGAAAACACCTGGAACTCTCAGTGAAGTAAGTGCTTCTGTTTCTGACTTCTACTTCATCTTGTATCGTCTTCGTCTTATTTATATTTTCGTCTGTAATTTGTTTTCATGAAGTGAATGTTGGATGATTTACCTCTGCATTTATTCAGTCCTTTAGATGTAAGTTTTACAATCTCTTTTTTAACTCGGTGTGGACCATATTTGTTTCACAAAATATATCCTGAGTGAGTTCGTTTTAAAACTTTTGTTGTTCCCAGCGTTTTTACACACTGCTGAAGCCAGACCAGAAAATGATGGATCAAATTTTACGAGACAATGGCATTCAAGACAAAAGGGCACCTGAAGTCGTTTTGGTGAGTTGACTGCTGATGACATTAATTCTAGTCTCGAATAAGACCACTGAAATCTTGGATATTCTCAATTGTTTCTTTGATCTATCAAACTCTGTTTAACTACGCTGAGCAGAACCGTGAACTCAATAAGACACAATTTGCACCCTAACCTTTTTTCAAGTGCGACGCACTGGTGGCAAGCCCGGGGTGGACTCCCATCCTTCACATCCTTGATTTAACGACGAGCATTTCCGACCTTTTCGTATGGGAGTCTCCCCCGGGGGACGGGGGTGGCACGTCTTTTACTAGTCTAGGTACAAGGATTAACGGCTGTCAGGAGAACAACACAATTTTTTATTGCTGTAGGGCACAAGAAACCGTCTAAGTATCGCTTCTTGTATTGATTGACCAAGATGACTCAGTAGAAGTAAGATTTAGCAGATATTTGGGTTATGGCAACCCCGGTTTCTTATGGCTAACCAAAATACACACCCGGTTACTAAGGTTCCTAATAGGCTTTAGAACTAAAGATATGTTCACCTAAAAAAAAAAAAATTCCATTTTCTTGTCTGAAACAAAAGTCTCAGTGGGCTGTTTTTTCTCCCTTTTGAGAGACGACTGAGAATCTACCCGAAAAAAGTCTTAATCCAATCGGAGACACAACTCAGATTGAAGCAGGTCGGAATTGAGTCCTCGATCTGGCAGAAATGTATGTTTGCTTAGAGTTACCGTACCGGCCCTTACATAAGGGAGCTTCAGCAACGACGACGGCGACGCCGAGGACGACGCAAAAGTGAAAACTGAATTTATAGTTACCAGCGAAATTCGCAATTGCCTAGATCTGTTCAGTTCGCCAATGGCTCTAAAAACCTGCTCAGGCTAAATATGCAATGACAGCGTCCAATTTCAAATGGAAATACGAAAAATTAGCCGTCGTCGTTCGCGTTCCTCAGACGACGCAGAACTTGGTCATTTCACGTTCTTGTTTTGCAGAGGACGGCTAAGAAATGTACAAAGATTAAAAACGCACGTGCGCAGCTGTTGTTTTGCTCATTCTCTGTTTTCCATTTGCCCCCCAAATTTTGCATAAACTATTGTTATGAAATGCTCTTGGGAATATGCAGACCTCCCAAGAGTATTTCACAACAATAGTTTATGCAAAGTTTAGGGAGCAAACAGAGTGAATTATGGGCAATTAATTGGAAAATAGTAAATTAAATCTTTTGTTTGGTGACGTTCTCGTTGCCGTCGTCGTCGTGGTTTGTTTAAGCTCCCTACCTCTTTACGACCTTTACTTTATTTTTAAATATAATTTATATATTTGTTTATTTGAAAGTTGTGAGACGATGCCGTTACTTGTCCAAGAGGATTTCTGGCGGTGCAATTGAAGGAAACGTCAAGCCAAAATAAACCTGGATAGAAAGAAATATTCCTGTGTAGTCTAATGAAGTAAAAATCTAATGACAAGCATTTTGATATCTGATAAAGGTGCTGTGATATGATGCTTAAAACGTAACGACTTAGCATTAGTTTCTTTTTGAATGAGAGGTTTTATCTTCTCCGTAAATGGGTGAAATATAGTTAACCAACAATTGTTGGTAGAGCTTTTGGGGATTTCAGTTCTTTGCGCATTTTATTTATCGAGTTCAGTGTTGAATACAAGCACTGCAATGAATTATTGCAGAATTTGTCCTTTTTGTAATGGTAACTTTCTCTTCAGTGAATTATCAACTACTGCGGACTCAGTAAATGTTCATTTTCAGTGAGTGTTAAACAGTTTTCCTTGTTAATCAATCGCACCACTCTTTGTCAGTTGAAGGCACAATGATAATATCAAAGAATTGTGTCTTCTTGCATTTGTATACAAGTTATGGTTATTTTTTCAAGTTTTAAGTCCTCATGACTGAAAAGCAAGTCCACTGACACCACCCCCTTAGCCCCAAAGCCCCACCCCCCCCCCCTCCCACGCGCCATTGCATTGCAGTTAGCGTGCTAAATTACAACTCTTTACCAGGTTGAACACAATGTGAGCTAAATTTCAGGGCCACTTCCTGAACCTTTTTTGAACTTTGTGATAGTAAAACATTTGATCCGTTGAAGCAGAAGGGCTGAAAAACTCTGGAAACAGTTGCCAGCTACATTTCAACGTCGACTAGCCTAATGTTATTACTTAAAAGTTTCTGTATTGTTCAGAGTATATAAAAACTTGTAAGTAAAACTTTTAATGTATATTTTATTAAGGCTGGTATTAAAAACATGATAATTAATATATTTGTCATCTGCCTTGGTTTTACAGTATCATTCAACACAGATTGTGATAACCCCTACAGTGTTTAAGGGTTATGTTTACAAAGTTCTGCCGCATTCCAGGACTACTATTATATTTTGTGCACGTTGTCGGTTCTATATAAGTTCTACTGGGTTTCCAGGTTTTCAAAGAAAGCAATTCAAAAAGTTGGACAATGTCTTCCCCATTCAAAAGCTATTTCGATCTTACTTTAAGCAGCCTAATTGATTTTCTCTGACTTTTATCTTGTCGCTGCCTTGGCATTCAGTTGTGTATATCATCAACGGAATGCGGAAATTTCGAACTCACTTCAGTGTCGTTGAGAATCAGGCTGACATCGATGAAAGTTTCGTGCCTCGCTTTGTACGGTGGAATCGAAAACGATCTAGTTCTGTCTTTCTTCCCTTGCCATAACTTCCTCATATCTTTGCCTTTATTTCAAAAATATGCTAAGGAAGTAAAAGCGAGTTGCTGAAGGAAGACCAGTTCAGCGCTCCCTCGCACGTAAGGATCGAGAGTTCCTAATCAGCAATGAAATCAAATATAATTAGGAAGGAAGCTCATTAATTACTCAAATATTACGTCTCAGGCAAGTCGTGAATTCAACTACTCAATGATCAGCTAGAAAGGAAGTTATCGACGTAACTAAGAAGGTGTTTTCTAGAAAGGAAAAAGGAACGGAAGATGTATGGAGACTACAGTTGACCACAGTTGATGAGTTCAAGGGAAGAAATAAATGAGACAAAATCAAATTTCCATCTAATTGTTAATCACTCGGAATTTATGCAAACCAGTTGGACAGGTAGCCTGTATGTCGCGCTGCGAAAACTACACAACAAGAGATGTTTACTGGGAAACATGAATACATGCAGTTAACCGATTGGGCAGGAGACGAGAGCTATTAAGCTGAGGCTGTTATGCTTCGTATAGTACTGGTGCACGATCAGGACTCAATATGTCTTGAAAATTGATTAAATTTTGCAAAATAGCCAGTCTGCCGAATAAGTTACGTCGACTCAATATCGATAAAATGGAGAGTTTGAGAGTAAAATAAACATAGCGCGCAGGTTTGAAACAATGAATTTCTGAATGAATCCTGCAAGAAGTGTACATCTCACTGGGTTCCAAATTGTTCTTTTATTGAAGGCAACAAGTTATTTAATTTCGACGCAAGCAGTTTTTGCGTTTAAAACTTTCTCGCCGGTAACGACGTGCCCTGACTCCCAATTTTTTTGAAATAATGAATTAATTATTGTTTTATTATATTGTTTTGTCTCAACCTTAAAATTGCTAATTATCCCAAACCCTATCACGTTCACTCTCACTTCTCACTTCCTTTGATGCTAACTTCCTTGTTACTGGATTTTCGTCCACGTTTTGCTCTATACCTCGGTTTAGATGGGTTTAGATATCGCACTTCCGTACACGAATTTTCAGCTAAGAGGCCTGGAGCTTTTTTAAATGAGTAAATCTAACAATAATGGGAATTACTGTTCATTCTGTTAATTCTCCCGTTATAGAGTCCATTTTTGGTCTCTCAATCTTAGGAAATAAGAAAATGGTTCTGTTGGCAACATTCCGTGTTAAAATATGTAGCCACAGCTGAAAAATAGCTCGAAAACAGCCCGACAGGAACTTCAAATTAGCATTAATTTGGCAACGTGATGAGACAGTCACTGAGGTCAATTGAATTACACGTACTACAAGTTAACTGTTTATAAGTCCGTGTTCACTTAACATTTTCCCAAGTTTTCGCTTCTTGCACACGTGTCAGTAACACCTTGTAGCGATGGACAAAAACAACGATTTGGAACCTCTAAATCCCCTTACCTCGTCAAGAAGAGCAACTTCACTCCCTAAGAAAGAGGCAGGTACAGAAGAGCAAGGAAAGCGCGAGCAGTGGACAAGAAAACTCGATTTTATTTTATCATGCGTTGGTTACGCTGTAGGACTGGGGAACCTGTGGCGCTTTCCTTACTTGTGCTACATTAATGGAGGAGGTGAGATATCAGCTGTTTGTGCAGTTCTAATGTAGAATGACATGGTTTCTAGCACGCCCGCCAGGCTATTAATTCTTCCTACTGATTTCCATTGAGTTTCAATTTTCGTGCTACGTACGTCGGGGCAAATTTGTTACTTGTCTCAGTTTAGTGCTATCGCATGAGCTTGATCTTCTTTATCTTCGGTAATGATAACGGCGGTTAAAAAGAGAATGTACCGCGAGAAAATAGCCTGAAAATGAGAGAGATGATACGAGAATGGTGAAAGATGTTTCTGTTTTCAGTGCTCCGACACTGTTTTCTACTAAGTTTCATAGATTTTTTATATCATCAACCCACTACTATGGAACTCATAAGGCATGAAACCGCAATTGGTACACAGAAAATAAATTATGTCAGTTAACCGTTTGAAAGCACTGGACCACACTTTTCACGGCTACTGTTTCTATACCTTCGTTAAGAGAAGCACCTACTAGGACTTGCTCGAAGTTTAATAAGACAACTTCAAATGTAAGTCAAGTACCAATGAAATAGATTATAGGACAAAAAATTAAAACTACCTTCTGTGACAGTTAGATGTTCACATGACTTGGTCTGGCACGGTGTTTTATCTATTTCACAGCCTCGTTTCTGATCCCTTATGTGATCTGCCTGGTGTTCTGTGGAATCCCCATCTTCTACCTTGAAGTCGCTCTTGGTCAGTATGTCGGAAAAGGCGTTGTTAAGTCTTGGTCAGCTATTTGTCCTCTGTTTGGAGGTAAGTGTCACATTCCATGCCATCTTAATCGGAATTTAAAAAAAAAAATTAAAAAAGTTCCAGAGATTGTTCAACTAGTGTTTGAACGCGTTCTACTAGCAACACGCAGTAACAAGAACCTGTTTGAGGTTAAGACGATATCAAAACAATTCATGCCATTACTTTCATACTATTCACACAAACACCGCAACTGACATGTTTAATGGCGGATACTAAACGCTTCCTACAACATTATTAGCACATAAGAAAGTCGCAGTTCAACCAATCAATACACATACGGTAGTAGTTAACTGTAATGACCAGGCCTTAACACGTGATCTGCTTTATTTCATCAGGCCTCGGTTACGCCATGCTGGTGATCACCTTCCTGATCAGTGTCTATTACAACGTCATCATCGCTTGGACTCTCTATTACATATTTGTAACGTTTAGAAAAACTATGCCATGGGGTGAATGTGGAAATGAGTGGAATTCCAACTACTGCAAGTAAGGGATTTGATTAGGATTAATTAAGAAACATCCTCCACCAAAAGCTGTTTAAAATGTCTCTAGGGTCATATCTGTTTGCCTCTGGACCGCGAGCAAACTCATTTTCTCTCCTTTAAGGAGTGTACAACGCACTTCCCTAGGAAACTTGTTGGGATTCTATTCTCTCGAGAATACATGCCTTTTCAGGCGTAAGTATTTGAAGGATCATTGCTCAAAGTCTTGTCTCAAAATCTGACCCACTACCAAACCTGGAATGATGGCATAAGAAATTTGCTCTTACTACAAATACACGTTTACCACCGAGCCTAGATAGCTTCACGAATCTTGTTGTCAGCAGGAGATAAACTGAGATGCGGCAAGGCAAACTTCTTTGTGTTGTTATCCTCGTACAATCATATAAGTGGTAATTTTCTCTCTTTTTTCATGTAGAAAGGACCGCGTAATGGATGTCTCATTGAACTGCACAGCTATTGGCCTTCCATTAAATTGCAGCGGGCAATATATATCTCCTGAGGAGGAATATTTCAAGTAAGAAATAATGGTTGTTAGTATCACCCAACTAGTGGACTAATGCAAATCTTGCATTTTAATTGGCCACGCTACTAGAGGTCTATTAGTAATAGTCCTTCAGTAGCGAAATTGGCGCAATCGAAGGTGACGCTTTCTCTTGTTTTATTCCCAGATAAATATTTCTTCAACCTGCATTTGCTAACTTTATTATTGTCTTTTCTGTCCGACTAGTTGGGTGATACTAAAACAATTAGACCCTTCGCCCTCAAGGGCCACGGTTCAATAGCCCATTCGGCTTCGCCTCATGGGCTATTGACCCGTAGCCCTTGCGGGCTACGTGTCTAATTGTTAATTAGACCTGATTTGATACCTATATAAGTACTTTTCACGACAAAATAAGAATGGCAAAATATTTGGCGTTCTTTTTCAGTTTTTAGTGACACACTGTTATGACCTGGCTGTTTATTACAGATTTATCCTAAATCCACACACAAGAAATCAATCAATCAATCGATCAGTTCTTATTGTCTTATCTAATGTGCCTGATTGGGCTCTCTTGCTTTTATTTATCTTAGTGGCCGTATGCTCAAGGTGTCGGATGGAATTGATCAACCAGGAGAAATCCGTTGGGAGCTGGCTGTTTGCCTTCTCGTGGCTTGGATCTGTGTTTACTTCTGCGTGTGGAAGGGAGTCAAATCAGTTGGAAAGGTAATTTTAAATATCTTCCAGATATGTGAAGCCAATCATTATCGATTCCGTGCCATTAAAAAAAAATCAACTCTGAAGGCCATCAAAAAAATAAGTTGCATCAATGTTTGCTTCACGGTTTCAATTTTCCTAACTAACTGTAGTATTTGTAGTCCATAGAGAGTTATACTGGATTAACTTCAGGGGTTTTGCAAGAAGCTTGGCAAACGGAAGTTTTCCATACACAAGTGTGCGCTTTGTTCTTTTCTCAAAAAAAATTAATTCAATAAGAAAAGCAAAGAAGAAGAGATTCCAGAGAAACACTTGCCGTCAGATAGAAACGTTGTCTTGACATTAAAAAACCAACCATTTCTGAGCTGAGGACTCTCAGTTGCTAATATACTTTTGGTCGCATGTAGTAAAAGTCACTTTCTTTCAACAGAATGAGAAACGATGCGATTGATACGGCGTACATTGACCAGTGAGATATAAAACTGAAACGCCAGTGTCTTGCTTTCCAGGTTGTCTACTTCACTGCTTTGTTTCCATACCTGGTCTTGTTCATTTTTCTCATTCGTGGTGCTACTTTAGAGGGAGCCGGTGACGGGATCCTCTTCTACTTGAAGCCTGATTTCTCCAGACTTAAAGATCCGCAGGTAAGAGTGCCATTCTGCTCACTGGTACAGTAGAAACGTGTACAAACCCCTAGACAGTTAAAGCCGTCGGCTTAGCTAGGAGAAGAATCTGAAAGATCTCAGTAACTTTACTACTTTACAGTTTTTTTTTACTAGTGTAATGCTTTCTTGAAAGACATTGAGAGGGCCATAAACTTCACTTACTTTTTTTCGTAAAACTAAGCAAAAGATACAATATATATCCAATGTCATTTGATATCTAATACGCGTGACAAGACCAAATACACTCTATTTAGAAGAATGGCAGTTTTGGAAAATATTATTTTTATTTTTTCATTTATCGTCCCTTATTAGCTTTGCAATAGTAATTGAAGCTGGTCTATCTCTGGTGCTTCATTTGATTTCCTGTATTTCTCCGTGAAAAAGCAAACATGGGTCTTGCTTCTTGTTCTCGGCATTAATGATCTCTACAGGTGTGGGTGCAAGCCGCTGGTCAGATATTTTACTCACTCAGTATCGGAATGGGAGGACTCCTTACCTACAGTAGCTTCAACAAGTTTAACAACAACTGTGAAAAGTAAGGGAAACATTACTAACGTCCATTTCACAGGTTTTAGAGATTTTTCCACGTAAAGATACTTGTCAAAAAACTCAGTAACCAAGCAAAATTTATTTTTTGTTTGAACAGTTTCGGGTTTTAAACGTTGAAAATTCGCATGACAACTTTCGCCACTTTTAAAACGAACAACTAAATATAACATATGGTTTACATCACTGAGCAACATTTTATTTCAATACAAAGAAAAACTGTGAAATCAGTGACAGGAAAACGGTTTAAATATGATAATTCCCTCTGTAATTGATATGAGCGTGAGTGGGGCGATAGATAAAAGGTCAATGCCTTTTTTAGACGATTAATTTGCAACTGCTCAATCCCCGTCCACACTGCGCTGGAGGAATTTGAAAACGGAGGTTCCACTCTGAAAACGCATCAAATGTTTTCCGTCCACACTACGCGGGAGGAATTTAAAAACGAAACAATCACCGGTCATTTTCGATTTGTGTTTGGGGAAAACTCCGTCAGGGAAATTACATGGTTATTTTGACGCCATCGTTCGTTTTCGAAAAGCTCCGTTTTCAAAATATTTTCTTTCCACATGAAAACGAAATGCCAGCGTTTTCAAATTCCTCTGGTTTGAAGAGCGTTTCCCAAAAGCTCCGTTTTCGTGACGGATTATGGTAGACGGTTGGCCTAAACGTAAAAATAACGCTAAGTTTTAAAATAGCGTAGTGTGGACGCGGCCTCAGTCACTTTAAAATTGCTGGAGTTCTTTAGTCCATGGTAGACAACATAATGTGCGATTTTGGCTAACTCCGATCGTCTTCACTAAAGAATTCCCTGTTCTCTTATTTTAGGGACAGCATAGTGGTTTCATTGATCAATTGTATGACCAGTTTTTTCGCGGGCTTTACCGTATTCAGCATGATGGGTTTTATGGCACGCTTACTCAAAACTGAAGTTGGTAATGCCGTCAAAGGAGGTAAAATCTCTGCTGTGTCTCGCGTATTGTTTTGAACATATGACACGAAAGTTTGTTTTCTTTTGTTTCTTGTAGTTGAGTATCTAATATCAAATAAAAAAATTAAACTGCACAAATTCCATGTGGCAGACAATTCCTGCTTGTTAATGAACTTAATTATTTAATTAACAAACAGTAAATCCTGCTTGTAGACATGAATGGAACCACTATTTTTCTAGACACTGATTGCCTTTCTGTGCTGACCCTTATTTTCCCCCGTGGTATGCAAATGTGTATCAGGTTATTCCGCACGAAGGGAATTTGAAAGAAAGAAAGAAAGAAAAGAAAGTACCTTTTCAATTGGTCATTTCACATCAAAGTATAAATTAGACTAAAATTGTCACAACGCCAACCACGATGGCAAAATTGTTAAAGCTTTTTTTTCGAGTTGAACGTTGTCTAACATATTCAGTTTTAGGATAGTTCTAGTGAAAGACAATTGAGTAAATTTGGATTTTCGCGAGATTCGTAGGTGAATATACCCCGTTTTTAAATCGCCGTTGTCTTCTGAGTAGCCGCCAGGGGGGTCGTGGCTGCTAGTAAAATCCGATTTCTCTCAAAGGGTTGTTCTTATTATCACACCACCCTACCTCCTCTCTGACCTGTACTCAAGTAACAATATCATTTCAATATTTAGGACCAGGCCTGGTGTTCATGGCGTTTCCTGAAGGAATCAAACAGCTGCCTGTTCCACAAATCTGGGCATTTCTTTTTTTCTTCATGTTGTTTAACCTTGGTCTGGACAGCCAGGTACTTTTACAATGTCGATTCTCATTATAGTTTTGAAACGGAAGCGAATAGATGACATACATATTAGTAGCCTTAGTTCATTTAATTGTTATTCACTAAAAATATGAATTAAAATCAAACAGCCTTTTAAAGACAAAAATTAATTTCACCAAATGTAAATCTTCCTGACCCTTTTTTCAAACACTCCATTAAACTCTTTTTTCGGTGTTACTGATAAATAACTAGTTCAAAGCCTTTAAATCAGTTCCATAATTATAAGTAGGAGAGCTTGAAAATTTAGCATAAGAGAATTACTCTATAGTAAGAAGAAAGCAGTGACATACAATGGCTAATGCTTTGAGAAATATATACATTTTTTTAATATCATGCACTTTGTTTCATTTTATTCTCAGTTTGTTGGCGTTGAGACCTGTACTACCGTTATCATTGACTGGTCACCACGCATGCGTAAATACAAGTCTGCCGTCTCACTCGGTTTTTGTGTTATCTGCTACCTCATTGGCCTGGCACACGTGACTCAGGTAATTATACACGAGCTTTGTTGGCTTAAGTTGAAACGAAAACAGGAAATTAGAAATGTCTTGTCTGTGTATTTCTGAACAGTGACACCGTTGTTAGCTTTCGAACCAAACTGCTCTGACGTCATACTTTTGTTTCTATTAGATTGTTGATATGATAATAATGAAATGTATAATGATAATGAAAATTACGTTTAGCTGTTATCGCGAAACGACAACAGCCGAAACGAAATTAAATAAGCAGGAAACATTTACGGCTTTACCTTTTTTTTTCTGTATCCGCTGTCATTTTACAAATACTTTGATCAACGTCGCCTGATATTTTCTATGATAAGACAGCTTATGTTTCAAACAGGAAACGATCAAAGCAAATTGGATTGCCCTGTCAAAGAATAATTGTCTAACCTTGTCAAGTTGAACTGAATCTTGTCTGCCAATTGTCTGTTAATTTTTCACTTACAATGCCACCTTAATTCGCTTTCTTATAGGGTGGACTGTACGTGTTCGAAATGTTTGACATTCAGAGCGGTGGAATTTCATTGGTTCTTATCGCGCTCCTGGAATCAATTGCCATTGGATGGGTCTATGGTAAGAAAAATAGCTCTTACTACGTTAATTAATAAAATCCATGCGAGAATGTCTTACTTACCGTGGGATTAAAATGAACTCCGCTCAAGGAAGCTAATTTATTAATCTCTTTATTTTGTCTCTCTTTTGTTGTATCCTTGTCACATAATACCTTGCACTTAAAGGAGCTACGGTTTGTGCATCTTGAAAAGTTTAGCCTAAATTTTTCAAGTTCGTCGTTTGTAATCCTTGTAAATCTTCTCCATCCTTAACCATCCTTGTTTCTTTGTGGTTTAGCATTATTTCTTGGTGTTTTTCTATCTTTTAGTAGACTATCGTTTTCAGATTCCCTTCAATTTAAAGGTAATTTTGTACATGGCAAAAATAACTCAAAATAGCATGACTGAGTTCCTTTAACTCCGAGATGGAAGGCCTACAGCCAGCTGATTCCCTTCAGTGATTATAGTCGAGTATCACCAACCAAAATCACAGTACACCGTGAAACTCCGTGACAATGAAAGGTCATGCCGAAAAATCTTAACTTATAAAGAATGTTGTCTTGCTTTGCCACTAAAGTTAAAAGATGTGTATGACAATCAGTAAGGATTATTACCTCTAATATATCAAGTTTGTGTTCAATGAATAATAACAGATGAAATCTCATGATCTCATTTTCAATAGGAACTGAAAACTTTTCCAAGAACATAGAGACCATGATAGGACACCGACCAAATCTGTATTTCCGGGTGTGCTGGAAGTTCTTGTCTCCAGTGATCATTCTGGTAAGGAACACATTACAACTGTATCTGGCTTCATAAAGCCTCTCAATATTTAGTCCATGTCAAAATTACAACCAATCTGAATACAGGAAAGCCGTTGTGTACTTGCGTTGTTGCGTTGGACTTATATGTCGCCTTGATTGTGTTGGCCACTGTATTTTCTATTGCATGGTATAAGCCCGGGGGGGTACTCCCAGAAAAGTTGGGTGGGGGTGTGCGGCCCACTTCCCAAAACTCTTACCTTATTTATGACCAAAATCTGCGATTTTTGCTACCCTATTTATGACCTGGCCAAAAATTCAATACCCTATTTATGACCGTTGCGGCTGACGCAGTTGCCTTAAACTTAAGTTATGAAGGGCTTTTGTTGACGTTCTTATTGAAAACGAAGAAAAAGTAGCTTCTTCTAAGAAATATACCCAATTAAAGACTAGAGCGCTAAAACCATACCCTATTTATAACCAAAATGGCCAAAATCGATACCCTATTTATGACTACAACGGCTGAAAAACCCTACCCTTTGGGGCCGCACATACCTATATAGCCCATATAAGAGAGTACCCCCCACCCCCCCGAGGGGGTATAAGATAGCTACTAAAGGCTCGTGCGTATACCCAGAAAATACAAATGACTCGTGGGCTCATCTCGTGGCGTGGCGTTCACGCTAAAAAATACATATTCATTATTACTTCATTGTAACTGAAGACAATATTATTTACCTTCTCCTCCCATCCCAGGTTATCTTTGTCTGGCAGTGTGTGGACTGGTCAGGACTTTCGCTTGGCGATTACAAATATCCAGTCTGGGCTGAGCTGGTGGGGTGGGGCCTTTGCCTTGCATCCATTCTTTTTGTTCCTGGATATGCCATATACAGGCTTTTCAGAGACAGGTCCCGTCCAATCAAAGAGGTGAGCCACTCAAACCTGCAGTTCTAGGATTTCGTTATGTTGGTAAAGATGCCAGCTAGTAGTAACTAAATATAATGTTACTAGCATTGAATACACGTTCTGTATGGTCCTACCATTTAATCTGTAACACTACAAAGCGATTAGCCCTGATGCTGAGTTTTAACGCAACTAAAACATTGTAGTTTTAAACCAGTTTTAGTTGTTCGTCAGTGATGTATCTACAAAGATGAAAAGATCGATTTCACTGTGTTTCTTTTCTTGTAACACCACTCTGTTTTGGTTTAGCGATTTTTGAACCTGCTGAAACCAGATGAACAAACCATGCGAAGGATAGAACAAGATAACGGACTACCTACCCAAACGGAATTCGCCCTGGTGAGTTTTACAATTGGAACATTTTCTTATGCATATTTGACTGGTACGGCCTACACGGGTAATGAAGCAACAGCCGTAGAAAGCTGAGAAACCAACACCGAAAATGTAATGACATTTAGCATTATTGGCATAATTACCCGAACGGCTGCTAACTTAATTTTCCTTGAAAAGAAGCTTATACGAGTACCTAGCATTTATGATTTATAATATTTTAAACAAGCTGACCACTGGATTAGGACCCTTCTCCATCACAGAGTTTTCTCGCCATGTTTTCAAGGCTGTCCCATGAAAAGATTTGATGTATTATGCATCGTAATTTCAAATAAGCGCCCCCTCTATTACGATCCACTTCTCCTTAAAATAATGAAACATAAAAAAATTAACCGGACTCATTCCCTCCGCCTGAAAGGTGTGAAAATAGTGGCGCGAAATAAGAGAAGGGCGCATTTCTAATGGTATTAGCACGAAATTAAATAATAGAGAATTAACGTTAGTTAAATCGTGGAATTTGGAAAAAGAAAACCGCGAAATTTGAAATAAGACCCTAAGGAAGTGTAATATCTTCAGTATATTGAGTGACATGTCTCAAAAACATGTATTACAAACTGAAGTGTCGTTTTGTATTTTAGAATAGTAGCAGAATATTAATCCCCTAGTCATAAAGCAACTGTTTTCACAAATATTTTTATGTCAATTTATTTCAGATTTAAAGTCTTTAAAGGTAAAGCCCTCAGCTGCTGGAGCCAAATTATCAAAACACTGGCATGAAACTTTGATGTACTTATTAGTTTAATTTATTTCTTTGAGCGCCATACTTCATACGAGTTCATGTCATGATCATAATGCGAGTAACAACAACTTGTACGTAGTATTAATTAGTCTAAGTACGTATATGAGCTAACAGATAAAGAAATGTCCGAGAATATTACATCAGTGGGCAAGATTTCAAGACCTGAATGAAAGACTGTGGGTGTCAGTTTAAACGATCTTTATATTGAGAGTTGAACGTAATTCGAATTGCGTTGGTTTTGTTTAACTACGCTCTGTGATTAGTTTAAAAAAGACTCGCGCCGTCTATTCAACCAATCAGATGCAAATCTGCTCAACCAATAACTGCTCTGTTGCTCGTGTTGGTTAGAGCGGTTTTTAGAGCGTCGTAAAACCAATACCAAAGCAATTACAATGGCCAATTACCGTAAATGAGAACAGACGCAAACAAGGAAACGGACTAATAGCGGGGACCTCCAAATAAAAACACTCGGCCAAGCCTTGATTGGCTTTAGTTCTGCATCTGATTGTTTGAGCCAATCATAGAAAGTAGCTAAGTTTAAACCAAAGCCATTCCGGATTACTTTGCGTTGTTTAGGTTTATTGTGATTAAGAATTGTAACTCCTTTGTAGGATTTGTTCTCATCTCTTACATCAAAGCTTTAAACACGTTTAACTAAAAAGAACTAAGTTTATCATTTAGATAGATTGAAAGTGTTTTGCGTATAGCAGCGTTCACAGAAGTTTGTTTACCACAGAAGTATCCTGTAAGATAAGATAATAACGTTTATTTAAGTGTCAAGGAATTTAGCCCAAGCGGACTAATTAGGCACACTAAACAAGAATGAACCTACATGAATCTACCTCGGTAAACAGTGAGAGAAAAAAAATCAATAGTTGTTCGATGTGCAGAGAAGGAGAGAGGTTATAGAGTTAAGGAAGCAGTTGTAGTGATATTACTAGGAAACAGCAGTCCACTTTGGTATTTTAGGTCCATGTTGGAGGGGTCTGTACTATAACTTGTCAAAAACCGGATATCTTAGCCCCGACGGTAGGATGAACCTGAGCTTTTTATATCAGGATTTAAAGAGACGGAGGTCTTAAAATGCCGAAAGTATTTTGCTGTAATAAAGCTTGATAAGAGGACTAGTGTGGAATAAACTCTTTTAATGTGTTTAATTTCTGTTTGTTTTTTCGTTTTGTACATGGTTGGAGTAAACTATTCTGTTCTTGTTGGATTAGAGAAATTTGAATAAATGAAAAAAGTAGCTTTCTCTCTGCCTTTCTCATCGTCGGGTCGCGCACTACAAGAGACAACTAACCCACGTAGCATAGAGGGTAACTGCCACGGTATTGATCAATACCGCGGAATTTTTGCAGTCGGAGGCAAAATTGCTTGTTGGTCCAGGATATGTCTCTCAATTTTCAGTCCTGCTATCTCCTCTGCAAATCAACAGCCGCGTGACGGATGTAACAGAAATGTACAAGTCACGAATTAGAGGGCTGGTGGTAACTTAAAGATTTTAAGCTATAAATGGCGTAAATCACATCGTAAATGTTTCCTTCTCGTTCCGGGTGGTCTCGCGAGATAGCACATGTCACACGCGTGTTATCACTGAGGCCTGGTTCACACTAGCGACACAACAACATAACGACGCAATCGCTTATGTCGGTAATGTGAACATCGACATAAGGAAAAGATCCCTTTTCTCCTTGTGTCGTTATGTTTATGCTGTTATGTTGTGTATATTGCTATTAATGCCATTATGGATGTTCACACTGCATACATAACGACAAAACGTCCTTCTTCTGTTGTTCTGTTTATGTCGTTATGTGGCTAGTCTAAACTGGGCTTAACAAATAAAATTCTCTGCATACTTGTGGGGGTTATGAAAACACAAAGATCTTTTTAATTTTTGCCCGGCATTTCTCAGATTTACCATTGGTCCTGTTGTTGACCTCTGAGTCCTCTGTGGGTAACATATCAGACATCCAAAACAACGACGCACTTAATTTTTGCCCGGCATTTCTCAGATTTACCATTGGTCCTGTTGTTGACCTCTGAGTCCTCTGTGGGTAACATAGCAGACATCCAAAACAACGACGCACTGGGTCAAAATTAAAAAAAAAAGCCTCTCGCTTCGGAAGGAAACTACCCACAAATTGCCATGGAAGACAAAAAAACCAACTTAGAGCTATATCCTGTCGGCACCCCAAGTGATATCACGCTCACCAGAGGCGAGGTAGCTCAACATGAAAACCCTGCAGTGGCAGAGAAGGAGAACGAAGTTGTCCGAGAGGTTTGGGGAAGCAAATTGGATTTCATTCTGTCGTGCGTTGGTTATGCTGTCGGGCTTGGCAATGTGTGGCGTTTTCCTTACCTATGTTTCAGTAACGGTGGAGGTATGCCATGGTTCTCTTTTGTCTGCATTGAAAATCTGTATTCATTTTCATCCCTTAAAGGGGTATATTTAAACTTCACCAAAAGTGCGCTTTACACACTAACATGCACTTTATAAACATAATTTGGAGATCGGCTGCCATTTTGTTTGAGTTTAGCTCAGATATGCCGACTATTCTTCCTCCATTTTCTATCTGCAGATGCGTTATTATATTTCCGCCCACGATGATCTCTTATTCGTATTTCTGTATTCGTATTCCTGTACAAACACTCAAGAAGTTGTCAGCGAATTTTCTGCTCAGTTTGTCAGTCTCACACTTCTCAGTGCAAATGCCTCAGGATTGTGTCAACGCCAAAAGCGAAGTATAAAGCTGTCACGGAAAAGGAGTGTTTGACATCTCTCAAGTTTTCCCCATAGTTTGTCAAAACAGACATGGAGTAAAAAGTGACACAACACGCCAAAAAAAATAGTGTTTTAATTTAAATATATCAGGCTCATCGCCATAATTTAATATCAAGTCCATCTAATAGTTGACCCTTTAGTTAAGTTTCCGGAGGAAATGCCCTTTAGACTGGAGTAAGAAGCCCTGCTAAACATTTCGCGTCTGATTATTAGGCGGCGAGAAAATGATATCTTATAACGGTTTGATCGAAAAGCGAAATGACGCGTGCTTTGCTTATACAAAATCACAATCGTACAAGAAACCGTAAAACGTCAATCATACAGGTGTTTTTTTTTCCCTGGGTCGACGACCTGTTTAATTGCGTGCGTAAAAATATATAGAGATTGTTTCGTGCCGTTTATGTTTGACGAGGTTGCGACTGGGTTTGCGTAACGTCCCAGTAATGTAATTTCACACCGTACAGGTCTCATACTGCACTGTCTGAATAAGCTTGTCTGACATCTCTCCAAATCTGGCATTCACCAGATAAAGAAATAAACCTGTAACGTTAAAACATATTTGTAATGTTCATAACTTCCTTCTTAACGTATGATCCTAGAAAGATGGGTGATATTAGGGTATGAAAGTTGCGCGGGCAAAGCAAACACGGAAGTGTGAAAGCGCGTCTCAGTTTGTATTAGTGACATCAAATATCCAAATGGTTTGATGATAAACAAAGCCCTTTTTATATCGCCGCCAACCAGAGTCACGCTACTCTCGTGAGTCGATTTTCTCCGTAAAAAATGACTTGAGATTGCCTGCACTAAAGAAACTCGTTCTGCTTTTGCTTACTTCAAGAATTACATGAAATCGCAACAGAATTTCCCGACAACAATAGCCATTACGAAGAAAGAGAGAAGGAAAAATCTCTTCCGGGGAGGTCGTAAAAGTCAAAGATCACCTCAAAAACCAAAGTCACACAGACAGGCACGCTTTTAACACGTGTCCAACTGTAAGTTGGTGAGGGGCAAGTCCGACCCTGCAGCAACAAACCACTGACAAACCGCGTGGGAATGGTCTAATCAGTTGTAACTCTTATGTCTCTTATGAACTGCAAGCCATTGGATTGTTACCTTAATAAAAATATGCTCTAGAAGGGAAAAGAGACCTTTGTAACCTTTCAGTTTTAGTGAGTTTTGACTGAGAATGGCTGTATCCGGTCGATGTTGTTTTACTTAAGGTCCGACTGCTATAAGACCTACAAGTTATCGATCAAATAGAGATATCAACATCCGCCCGGGAATTTCACGGATATTTGCCACGTTGGTTTTCTCAGGATATTGGACTCATGATGGAGAAGCGCGAAGATTCGTCAAGAGTCAATCTCAGGCTCTTTTGATATCATGTCGCTTTTTGTTTTCCTTTAACAAATCTTAATTACTTTACTGTGTCTACAGCAATTTTCTCAACTGAGCGTCGTAAAACCCAAACCAAACCAATGACTTATCAATTAAACTGCTTATCCAATCTCAAACCGAAGGACAACCAAAACCAAAGTAATTGTCTGGTGTTTGTATCTGTTTTTCTGTAAATAAAATGTAGCAGTAAATACAAGAACAAAATAAATAATAAAATAAACCATGACAATTAAGTTGACTTGTGATAGTACATTGTTCGTGGCTAGTCTTACACAGCTCGTTTCGTCCCGACCAAGGGACTTCAAAGACCTTTCTGTTTGGCAAACTCGTTGGGCATCGCGCCCAAAGTCCCGTTCTCTAACAAAATGATGACAGCAATCTCGCCTTATATCGCATAAAGATTCCCGACCGCACAAATTTACGAGTGAAAATTGACAATAAAGTTGACAGTTACTTGTGATAATACAAAATAAAACATGTCGCTCAAAATAAAACTAAAGCTTTGAGAGCTGTTTGAAGGTAAATGCGTAGCTTTGCTTGTGAAATTCAAAGCAATTTTGTATTTTAGTAATACAAATTACAGAAACAATACTTCCAGAGACAGTCAGCCAGAAGTTCGACCCAGGCCATGTTCGAGTGGGTGGTGTTATATCTTTATTCATTTTTTTTATTTTTTTTTTTTCTTGCACTCTGGAAAACAGGGCAAAGTGACTTATGGCGCCATAATGTCCCTAGAGTCCAATTAATCAACTAATTTTGGCTTAGGACACGGGAACTTGAACAACCAGACCTTCAAAGTTCAAATACCCGGTGAAAGAGGGTGCTCGAGGGAGTTTTGAATTGGTCAGTCTTTGTGTAAATATTACACCATGAAATTTCCAAATATTTTCATTGATAGAAAATGAAATTTTGTAATAAACATAGCTACAGCAGTTCTAATAAAACGCACTTAAAAAGCGATGTGAAGTAACAAGAACTAAGCCATTTTCACTAAGGGAGACTCGCATTTCGTAATAATATGAATGGAATGTGACTGATAATGACTCTACTATGCGGCCTTTTGTTTGGCGCTCAAATTACTATGCAGTTTTCTGAACACGAGAGATTGGAACTCAGTCAGCCACAATATCAGCCCACCAAAACGAACAACGCTTTGTAGCGTCGAAGACAGCGGCAAATCGAACATCAGAAGGGTTCAGGATGGCGACAAAAGGCGTCGAATTGTACCCGGTCGGCTATGACAGTCGAGCTGGACTTGCCGATTCAGAAGTTAGGGAAAGTAAGGCAAGCTTTGTGCCTACCGGCAAACCCGAGGTGGAAGTAGAAGAACGTGAGAAATGGGGCCGTAAACTTGACTTTCTCCTCTCCTGCATTGGATACGCTGTCGGCTTGGGAAATGTCTGGCGATTCCCTTATCTTTGCTTTAGTAACGGTGGAGGTAAATGAATGTCTTGTCTTGAAAATTAGATCACGTAATACCAGAGACAACAAGTTCAAGTTTGCATAAAAAAAAGGGTACTTCACAGCTACTTGGCAACTTTTTAGACTTTGAAATTACTATTTCTCAGTGGTGTAGTCGGGAAAAAACTGAGTTGTTACTTCAACAGGAAGAGTTTATGGACAATCCACTTCTTATTTTTCGTATACAACGCAGATTTAATCTGCGCGCTGGAATGTTAGCGTGACTAGATTTGATATATGCCTGTTGGACATCCAATCCAATCATTTGAACGGTTTTGTCTCCCGTCTTGGGAGAAAATAAACAGGTAGCGTGAAAAACATGCTCGTTATTTTCAAAAGATTCTGTCTTCTCCCTGTAGGATCAAAGACTATGTGACAAAAGCATTAGGCTTATTGCAGAAAATACAAATACGACGTGAACCGCAGGCGACTTCTAATTTGCATACTACTTCAAATAAGACCGGCACCGCATAAATCTGTGGTGGCGGAATCACTGCTCAAAGTCGTGTATGATGCATTATTCACAGACCTGCCGTTAATCCACTAGACCAAAGTGGAAACCTTTCATAATTTTATTAATGCTCGCTGTGAAAAAGACTTCGCAAAGCTCTGCAGTTCGATTGCGCACTTTGTTGCGCAAACTTCGCTACTAGAGGTTTTTAACTCTATGACATTAACAGAAAACTTTTATCACCTACTTGGTGCTTTTTAAAACGGGTGTCGCCTCAAACAATTTTAAAATAGTCGTGTTTATTTTTAACGCCGGTGGAATTATTGAAAATCCAGTCTCATAACTTACAAGGCATGTTGGACTTAGAACAAACAAAGCAGAACGACGTATTTCTATTGTCATGTTGAATAAGCTGCCATTTTGATCTCACAATATTATTTTTCGCCAGTGTTTGAACGGGAGAATATTTTAACTCTTGCGAATAATTTGATTAAGTCACGGTTCAGTGCAAGTTGTGTTGTGCAATAGTGTGTCAATTCAAAATTAAGACAGCGCCTTTTGTTATTTAAATCTTTGTACTAAACAACGTCTCTTTACAATTTATCTTTACAAAGAACCATTCATTTCTTTGCTTATGCCACTTTTGGATAAAACAAAGGAATTTGTCATTTGAAAATGATTGCTCTGAGAAAAGCCGGCAGCGACGAGCTGTTCAATCTGCATTGGGTTTGGCTATTGTTTTTCTAAAGTGACAGAATGGAAGAGGGGTTCAATGGGCGATTTCAATAGCCCCCTTGTTTTCCTTGATATTTCTTTGTTTTCTTTTAAGTCAAGTTCAAATATCGTGAAATGTCATAACTATTAGTTTATTTCATTTAGCAACAAACTATGACTAACTACGACAGAAATAGATTTGAAGATAATTTATCATTTGCACACTCAAATATAGTACTTCCTTCAAATGACTTAAAATACTCACTGACGAAAATTGCCCGAAAAAAAAAGTACAATATCAGATGATAAATTTCGAGTATGGCATTCCGAGAGATTTTGGGCATGATCAGCTGTCATCCGAACTAAATTCGAACTCGTTAAAACGAATAGCGAGTGAATATTTTGAGCAACTAGCGATACTTCTAAAACTTCTACGGAATTACTTTAACACAGGAAAAGAAAAATCCAGTATAATTAAAGGCTAAATAAGTATAAATACTATACTTAGAAAAGGTTTCCTCAACTGAAGAGTTACCTGATGTAAAAGAGTATTTGGCGCGAAAATCATGATGTAGGGATACTTGGCCGTGGACTTTACCTGTTACGAAAAGGGAGCAGTTTCCAAGAGCAAAGCTCGAGGGAAACTGTGGGTTCCGAGGAGCAAACAATTTTCATAGACTGATACTCGAGCACGTTTTCGAGTCAAATGGGCGGGGTGGGGTAATTTGTAACATCCTGCAATGTGGTAACTGACATTCGTTTTTGTGTTTGTTTGTTTGTTTTGTTTGTTTGTTTGTTTGTTTGTTTGTTTGTTTTGTTTCGTTTTGTTTTGTTCTGACGCCTCTGGCGAATCATTTCATTATCGACTCCTCAAGCTATGCAAAACATTACCAGAATGAAACATTTTTTAACTTTTTCGATGTTACTTTGCCTTTCCCTTACAGCTTCTTTTCTGATCCCTTATGTGATCTGCCTGGTGTTCTGTGGAATCCCCATCTTCTACCTTGAAGTCGCACTTGGTCAGTATGTGCAACAGGGTGTGGTCGGTGCCTGGGCAGCGTACTGTCCTGCCCTGGGAGGTGAGATAGCTATACACAGCGCTCAATTTAGATAGTTAAAATGAGATGTTAACGGTACTTTTTAAAATTCAATCCTTATGAGATCTTGAAAGAATGATGAAGTCCAAAATTGCACTTTGCGTTCATGCTGACTACCTGATTACAACAAGAACTACAAGCTTTAGTTATTTCCACCATTCGGTCCAAATACAGATATTTATGTATAACTTATTTAAAAAAGAGAGAGGCGGTCTTGCTACCTGAAATAAAGGCAGGCAGGCAGCCAGTTTTACAAACATATTCATACAATTAAAAATAGAAGAACCGTAGCCAGGACAAAACATATTAAAAATTTATAAAAAACGTTCACTGGCTATATAAAGTTAAAACTTTCAGAGCTTTCGGCTGTCGGACTACAGCCTTCGATGGATAAAAAATGGAAAAGATAGCAACTACAAATATATACAAAAATAAGTGGGACTATAAAGAAAAGAATTCCCACCTATTTTTGTATATATTTGTAGTTGTTATCTTTTCCATTTTTTATCCATCGAAGGCTGTAGTCCGACAGCCGAAAGCTCTGAAAGTTTTAACTTTATATAGCCAGTGAACGTTTTTTATAAATTTTTAATATATTTATACACGTTTAGGTCAGTACACACACACACACACACCCAAGCAACCGTTATGCTTAATGCTTTTAATGCTTTTGCGCTAGTGTAAACTAGCCTTAAGGTAAACGGCACGCAATGCATTCAGAAGTGACGACGCTTATTCTTGACGTGGCTATCCTAGACACTGCAGAACAAACTACAAGGTATAAGCTAGGTTAACAAAAGTACCTAAATTTAGTACAAAAAAAAATGACACAGAACAGTGAGCGCTAAATGAATGCCATACTAGAATGATAATACTATTTAAGCAATAGAGCACTTTTTCCGTTTTTGCATAGCTTTATCTAAACACGAGGAGGGTTCGGAGAATCGACTACGTCTCGGATACTCTCATTTAAACACACCTATCAACCAATCAGAGCGCGCGTAGAAACTCAGTTATTTTATAAAGAATAATAAATAGACGGAATGTAGAGCGAAAAAAATAGTAGTAACTGATTGTCAAGTGATAACTTGTAAGGTGTATGGAATGCCGTTTTGATTGATGTGTTTCTTTTATCAGGTATTGGTCTTGGAATGGTGATTATTACCTTCCTCTGCAGTGTTTACTACAATGTTATCATGGCATGGACATTTTACTACCTGTTTGCATCATTCCAGAAGCATCTACCGTGGGAAAGTTGTGATAAATCGTGGAACTCACCGTTATGTCAGTACGTTATGCACGTAAATTAGAATATTTAGAGAAGAAGCCACATCAACCTTAGGTCGCTTTCATGCAGGTCCTCTATCTTCGCAATTTGGAGAAGTTTGGTTTTTGTGGAGAGAGGAAAACCGGAGAACCCGGAGAAAAACCTTCGGAGCCAGGCGAGAACCAACAACACAACAGCAAACTCAACCCACATAATCTCTTTTATGTACATACGGCTGTTTCAAGAAAAGTAGTGTGCAATCACACTTCCTACACTTCCGGCAGAAGTGTGCAATCACACGCAAAAAAACTCAGAACGGTACCACGGCATGTCGTAGTTTACCTGGTTTGCTTTTCTTTTGATCGAAGTTCGCGATGTTTTACAGCTATTGAAGAAAAACCCATGAATACCTGCACTCGTGGTATCTCTTTCCTTCGCGCTGAAGCACTCTGAACTTCGATCAAACAACGCTAAGTCACCACTACCCATGTCATTCCATGAGATAGATATGAGATGATTAGAGCCAACTCATATCCAACGCGCCGCTCGTGGAATAATTGTTAAATATAATGTTGGTACTGTAGCCCTTCAAAAATGGTGATACGTTACATAATTACAGTAAAACAGTCGAAAATCGATTTCAATGAATGTCGAACAATTGAACCAAAATCAAATGCACTTTATATTGCATTTCAGAACAGACCGTAAGTCTCCTCCCGACTGTGTGGCCCTGGGGGTAAATGTTTCTAAAGACGACTGTAAATGGATATCTCCGGAAGAAGAATATTTCAAGTAAGTTAAGAGTGAATTTTTTTAATTAGCAAACATAGCACGGCAGAAGTCGAAAAATTGATTATTCTCTCTTTTCGTCCACAAATAGCCATTAGGTAAATATGAAACGTGATATAGTTTTTTGGAGCTCGAAGCGCTTTAAATTCGAGAAAACCGAGAAAAACGATTTTCGCCTCAACGGTCGCCAAAATGGCCCATGTCAAAGGCTTAAAATTAGTAATCTAAACTTAATTTGCGTTCGCGTGTAAAGGAAAACCAAAACTTATCGATCCTTTTTCTTGAAAGACAAAGTATTCAGGTATCCAAAACAGGTTACAGCTTGACTGAGCGCCAATTGAGAATAAACACACAATTTTTAAAAAAGTCCCTTTCAGTTGCTAGGTCGAATTCCTAATTTACAAATAAAATTCAGAGATATTTTTCGACATGTGCCATAACTCCAAATTCCTTGAAACTTCGCCTTTGGAACCCTTTTATGTTGTTGTAAAACATGTATTAAAATCAGCTTGGGTTATTCTTCGAGTGTTTTTTGAGTCCCGGCTGAAAAACCCCGATTTTACCTAAAACATCCAGCTTGATCAGTTGGAAATCTGCTAACCTGAATGGTTCTCCCAATTTTGCTTATTTAGCAATTAAATCATGAGTTTGAGATTCCCACTAGTTCTCCGCATTTGCATTCAATTTTCAAAACTAGTTTCCAGTACTTTCCAAGGGACTTTTTAGCGCGGGGGAGGGGGCACTCCCAGAAAAATTGGATTCGGTGTGCGTCCCGCTTCCCAGAACCCTTACCCTGTTTATGACCAAAATCTGCCCTATTTATGACTTGACCAAAAATTCGACACCCTATTTATTACCTGACCCTTAAATCAATACCCTGTTTCAGACCTGCCTTATAATTAGTTCCCTGTTCAGACCAATGTTAAACATAATTTATGAAGGGTTTTTGTCGATGGTCTTATCGATAATGATGAAAACGTAGCTTCTTTTTAAAAGAACATACCCATATCAAGACTAGATGGCAAAAGCCTTACCCCATACCCTATTTATTACCAAAATGGCCAAAATCGATACCCTATTTATGACCAAAACAGCTGAAAAACCCTACCCTTTGGGGCCGCACATACCTATATAGCCCATATAAGGGAGTACTTCCCGGGCTTTTTAGCAGGTCATACTGCTGCTATGGTAACCTAATGTGTCATGAACGTGACAACAACGAGTTCAGCAATGATTGGGCAGTTTTTTGATTCCATGATTGTAGCATGAACTGATAACGAGTGGTTAAAATCTTAGTCTTGGAAAGTGTTAGAAACTGTTTTGAGCCACCTAAAGTGAGAATAACAATACAATTTTTTATAACAAGAAACTTGCCGACAACGTGAAAAATTCGTAAATATTTCCATTTTCTTTTACTCCTTAGGCACGATTGAGAAGCTATTTCAAAAACTCGTGCATCGTTTTTGAAATAGAACATCAAAATTTCAGTCTTAGAAAGTGCTAGAAACTGTTTTGAGCCACCTAAAGTGAGAAGTGAGAAAACGTCGCCATTTTGTGGACGACCTCCATTTACAAACAGTAACGGCTGGAAGTGTATAATAGTTTAGCCATTCAGATTTATTTAATGTGCCAAACTGCTCATCGACTGACAAGGATCAAGTTCAAGAGATTATCTACGTCCACAGATCTCCTCACTAACAACAACAACGAACTTTATTTCCCCTCGTACTAATAGAAATATTTTTACAAGGTTATATATTAATAGAGTTAGGGGCCTGGCTACCTTAGTATTCCTTAGTGATTCCTTAGTATTGCATTGCGCATCTCTAATCCGCAGGATTTTCGCGTCATTAGCGCGTGCGCGTACAAAACGTAAGCTCGACAGCGAAATAAATGCTCCTTTTCTCTTAAGCGAGCACGGTGACCCCCACTTTTTATTTCATAATTTCAATGAGAACAATATCGTCAATAACTGAGAAAAAAATTAGCAGAAATCTATGGCTACCTTTTTTGGCAAATAAAATAAATACTACAGAGGGAGACAAAACGGGCCCAACAGTGTATGTCCAAATTATGTTTCCTTTAAAGGATAAAAAAATGCAGGGTAATTGAAGACATTTTTTCTGGGACGTAGATGAATAAACAATCAAAGAAAGTCAAACTCTGCGTCATATAACACGGCATTGAAAAATAATCGAACTTATTTGTTGCGCATTGAGATGACCAAAAGTCACCTAAATAACTGTATTTGTCAGCATTGCGGCGTGAAAACAAACTCGGTGACCCCCTCTTTATATTACGCTTTTTTTTTTAATATCTCCTTGTCCTGTAACAACACCATACCGAGTTTCATCGGAAATCTATGGCGGGTTCTTTTACTGGGGAATCACCTTAAATAACTAGAGAGTTAAAAAGGGGAGGCAGCCAGATCTACATATGTATTACTGCAAATTTAGGTCGGTACACACACATACAACACAGAACACATCTTTATCTTTATACTGAGCGCTAAATAAGAACTGTACCGCGCTAGGACATTTGGTAATGCTAGGGAGCAATAACGGTTTTGTTTTTCAACATTCAGAGACTCGGGACTACAGCAAATGTTCCAGGCTCTGATAGTTCATACAGGGACTTTTTGCCACTTCTACCAAAGTTCGATTCCTTTTAGTATTAAGATACATTTAAGATGTCGAAGCTCGTTAAATCTTCAGCTTTTTGTCTGTTTCAGCAAAAAGGTTCTTGAAATATCCCCTGGTATTGGGGCAGCAGGTGAAGTGCGCTTTGAACTCGCCATGTGTCTCCTGCTGGGCTGGATCATCGTTTACTTCTGCGTGTGGAAAGGAATTAAATCTGCGGGCAAGGTAGCGTACTTTTTCACCTTTTTATTTTCCTTCTTCAAATTACATGGCAAGATGTTGATCGCAACTTTTTCATTTCTTCACGTCGCTGTAATAGAACTGTATTTACCTATATGTTTAAAATGTTGGAGCTCGTCTTTATGTTCTTCCTTTCAGGTCGTGTATTTCACAGCTACCTTTCCTTATCTGGTTTTGTTTATCCTGTTGATTCGGGGTGCCACGTTGGAAGGAGCAGGAGAGGGGGTTATCTTCTATCTCAAACCAGACTTTTCAAAATTAAAGAACCCTCAGGTAATATGACTAATAAATTTTCGTATTCTATTCCTGTTCTCCTTCAGTATTCTCTTAAATATCTATAGAAACATTACAATAACTGGTGACTGACTACAAAACTTTGGAGTTACCTCAGTCTCCAGACTCAAGCCATACATTTTTATGGTCTTCTATTTATACATATTTTTATTAAACTGTAATGTACCAGTTAATGAATAAAGTCGTTGTTGCTGTTGTTGTTGTATTTGACCCTATTCAGACCTTATTCATGTACTGCTTATTTGAAGCTCGTATTTTAGTCTATTGTGACCAGATACATGTTTGCTTGTCGCAGGTGTGGGTGCAGGCCGCGGGTCAGATTTTCTTCTCGCTCAGTGTTGGGTTTGGCGGGCTTATCACCTATGGAAGCTACAACAAATTTCGCAACAATTGTGAAAAGTGAGTAAACTAATATTTATATTCGAGTACGTCACAGAATACTGCTAGCTGGCTGCTGTTGTCCTTTCGCACTATCAGTCGTTCAATAACCCTTGTGCATCAAACAGTTCATGTATCTTTACAAATTAAAACCCTGTTACCTCGTTCTGCCATGGCATTCCCGTTCTAACTTACTTAAGCTTCTGCAGAAGGAGCTTGGTGTTTTTGGCTCTTCCCTTTCCTCTTTGACTCAGGTCTCCTCACAATGTGATTCAGCCACGTTCGGTTTTCGCTTCAGCACTTCATAGCCGTGGACTCCTGACTCTGCATCGTCCAACGCTGTTGTTTGAGATCTTCTCTGTTCGCGTCATGCTTGTACTGGCCCTTATTATCAAGTGCAATCTTTTAAAGCTATAAATCGTTGTTCACTCCATAGGGATACGCTAATTGTTTCCCTTATCAACTGTGGCACGAGTATCTTCGCTGGTTTTGTCATATTTACTATGATGGGTTACATGAGCCACATACTTGGAGTCCCGGTGCCCGACGTTGTGAAAGGAGGTAAGGCTGACTAGAAACACCTGCGAGGGCAGCCACGCTTTCGACTTAAGCGAGTTTAAGCAAACTACAACAGCAACGATGACGGAGCAGTCGCTAAACAAAAGGTCTCGTGAACAGAACAATGACTTTGCACGTGCGCTAAACATCTTGGTCCATTTTTTAGCTGTCCTCTGCAAAACAACTACTTAGAATGACCAAGTTCTGTGGAACGTGAAACTCAACCACAAAATTTCGTTTATGGATTGATCGCTGTGCTACATACTTAGCTCTGACAGTCATAGACACACCTAATTTTAGTTGCCATTGTCCGGAGCGTGAACATCGCGGTTGCTTAAACTCCCTTTTATGTCGAATAGAACAACATTAATGCGTGAATGTATTAAGCGTCTATTGCACCAGCATAGAATTGTGCATTCGAAAATAATGACTACGACCTTCAAAGTTACACTTTGTTTGAACTAATTTTTTTGATTCAGATACTTTCCAGTCAATCTGCTCGTAGCAAGCTCTGATCCTATGCTCCAATATTTCGTGGAGTGTAGAAAAGGGTTTGAACTGAGCTGAGCTTTGCTAGGAGAGTTATTGGTTCATCCAACGTGATCATCCATGTAAGAGGTACTCTTACTTACGTTTTAAAAATCCTAGAATAAGTCATCTTGTCATCCTGTGTGTCAGGTGATAAGATAATTTAGTAGTACCGTATTTAGCCTATGGCCGTTAATCCGATTGATTAGTATTGTCATTATGAATAAGTAGTCGTGATATAATCTCCGTTTAATAAACAAACTATCCGTTTGCAGGGCCCGGCTTGGCGTTCATAGCCTACCCTGAAGGAATCAAGCAAATGCCTGCTTCACCATTCTGGGCTTTTATTTTCTTCTTCATGTTGTTCAATCTTGGACTGGACAGTCAGGTCAACATTTTTATGTAACAGTGTTTGTTTCAAGTTATTTATTCGTTTATACACACGCCGACACCTGTTCCAACGCGTTAATTAGCATAAGTAATGAGCCGTCGGAAAACACCTTCGAGAAAATCACAACCAAGACCAGCTGAATATGTACGAACAATTCAACATCTTAAAGAAGTGCAGAAGGAAGCTGGGATGCTTGATTTACGAGATGCTGCTAATCAAGGCAAAAAGAAAACAAACTTAAACACACAAGCGGACTCTATTCGGGCAAAGTTTTTAATTAGCTGACATCGTTCCTCACATTTTTCTTGACTCCTTAACACATAAGCTAGTATATATCTGAACTGAACCTTTCTTTTTAATCTGCGTTTGATAATGGCGACAAGATGACGACGAAACGTCATGTTGTAGCGTTTATTTTTCTTTTAAAATGTTTTTCTATATCTTCTTTAATCATATTTATTTGCTGTTTATTTATCTTTATACAGTTTGTGGGGGTGGAGACGGTCACTACAGTGCTAGCAGACTGGAGACCAGGCTTCCGTCGATACAAATCCGTCATTACACTGGGTTTCTGTATCGTGTGCTACTTCCTTGGACTTGCTCACGTGACTCAGGTGAGTCACGGGGGATGGGTGGGGGATAAAATGTAGCTGACTGAAGTAATAAATACTAGTATCGAAACATTTAGCCATTTCAACTTTGTGGAGTGCATGCCCGATCCAGACTTGCATACAAGGTGGGCGCCTGGAGTAAAAAGGTGCTCACCCAGATTGAAAGACTTCATGAATAGCACTATGGGAACCCTTCGGCTTTACACCTTCACTCAAAAAGCGGGAGGCCCCCATTTCCTGTCATACCAGGATCCGTTACTGCGTGGTAGATGTTCGCCAGAGAAGCATCCAGTTGCACAGATAACTAAACCTGGTAGTTAGGAAACGCTCAGAAACTCGAAACATCTTTGTCATATTGCTACCTATTCAAATGCACCGAGACTTGTAACATACCAATCACGGAATGTCAACGAGCTGAATCGACAAAATCCAGTAATTCTGTTTTATTGGGTTTTTATAGGGCCCTATACCAAGTGACAAATTTTAAGATTTCTTGATAGTCTATTTCTCTCCTCGCCAGGGTGGAATGTACGTGTTTCAGATGTTTGATTACCAAGCAGGAGGAATATCTCTTGTGTTGATAGCCTTCCTGGAGGCCGTGGGGATCGGATGGTTCTACGGTGAGAAACCAGACACTGAAATTTATTAATTTATAAAAGCTGTGTACCAGGGGTTCATGATTGTTGGGCAACGTGTCTATCACCAAACAATGCAATATCTTGTGCATAGAAAAAGATATCACGAGTAGAGACAATTTTTGGGAGGAGCCAAATGGTATGAGATTCAATGAAACATTTCTTACTTGTCGTTGTTGTTTCTTTTTTTTTTTTTTCCCCTTTTTTATTTCCTTTGATTAATTTATTCATTTATTTCGTCATCCATTTTAATAATTTTTATAATTTTTTTAGCCATTAATTTAATAATAGCCATTCCATGGTTACCTTGTACCATTTGTATTACAATATAATCTGGCGTGGAATTGAGGCAATTTCTAGGCAATTTGTAGTTTCTGCCGGCAATTGCGTCGCTCCCATCCCAGTATTCCCCTCCAAATCCTTTGAGTACTCTTTTCCTTTTATTTCCGTGAAATGAAACTTACGAGGTTAGATATAAAGTTTCCATTTAAACACATTTATTTTAATTTACAGGAACCGAAAAGTTCTGCACAGATATTGAGAACATGATCGGCCACCGTCCCAATTTGTACTTCCGCCTGTGTTGGAAATACATTTCACCCGTTATTATTGGCGTAAGCATGATATTGATAACTGTCAGTATAGCTAATGAAAGGAGTTTCCGAAAGAGTTAAGTAGTTGGATTAAGGATGCCAATCCATCACAGGTTTTTGACAGATTGAGAGCTCTTTCTTGATTATATGGGTGCTATTGCATAGCTGTTCTAAGTTGATGGAGTGATTTGCCCGATTCATAGCCCATTTCCGAGTTGCCTTAAGCCTCTCTATCAAAGCGAGGCCTGGTACACAACCATTCATATGAAAATGAGTTTAATTTGCATGTGAACGGAATTTCATTTTCATATGAAAGGATGGGCACCAAGACTCGCTTTGAGGCTATCCTGTTAACGAACGAGACCTTAACCTGCTAGACGACTGTAAAAGATTTACCAACCTCGGTCTTGAACTAAATTGTCACTTTAGAAACGAGAAGAGCTCATCTTTCATTGGCTTGTTGGACCGTCACTGAGGACATAAAAAAGACGAAGAGCGATGTCGTCCTCAGTAACGATCCCACAAGCCACCGCGAGACAATACTCGCCCCAGATTTCTTTCCGTTCGTCAATTGGCGAATAATATCCACGGTTTCATTTTTAAAAAAGTCCAAAGATTGTCGCACGGCCGCTTGTTTCATATCTAACGAATTATCACTGATCTTTCTAAATTAAAATTCTTGTAGGTCAGCTAATTTTTTGAGAAACATTATCACCCCTTGGTCTCAGTTCTTTTTCAAACTTAGGAAAGAATAACAGTATTTTCCATTATGACAACTGCAGGTGATTTTCATCTGGTTCTGCGTGGACTGGACAGGCATATCCTATAATGATGTCAAATATCCAGGTTGGGCCGAGTTTCTGGGATGGATGCTGTGTATATCAGCCATCCTCTGTGTTCCAGGATATGCCCTCCATCGATATCTAAAACTCGACTCAAGCCTTACTGTTTATGAGGTAAGCTTTAAATGTCCATCAGTTTCGTGACATGCTTGGGGACTATATCTGTCCATTCACACAATGATTAAATGTGACTGAAGCTAATCTTTGCTATCGCAGTCGTTAAGGCGTTCGCTTCTTTGAGAAACAACGCAGAAAATGTTGAGAGAATTTATAGGAGAGTAATGAGTCCCTAACTTTCCCTGCCGTGTTAATATGGCAGTGGAAAAGGAAAAAAAACGGATTTGTAGGATTTTAAATCCGTTGAAGCATCGGATTGATAGGATGTCTTTAAAACGAGAAAACTGGAACAAAACCATTCAACAATTTTCTCATAGGACTTACATGAGTGATATGCAGAAGTATTGCACCACTGAGTGATGAGCGGTGGGTTAGATTGCTTTCAGTCCCAAATCGACATCTCTGAGTGTGGAATGAAACTGTAGTCATCTTTCAACTTACTCTATTCTTCAAATTAAAACGAGACATTAAGATAACTGTTTAAATGACCATGCCAGGCCGAATTAATAACAAGAACATCGTTATCATTATTTGTAGTTCTCTGCGTCATCAGATCAAATCAACAAACTAACGTATTTGTTACCAAATTTGTTTCTCAAGCGTTTCCGCACAATCCTAATGCCTGACAAAGAAGTGATGAGCAAGATCGAGGAGAAAGAAGGCATCAGACGAAGGTAAGTTGAAGTATTGATTCTCGCCCGTTTCTGCCCACCCTACACCCAGACAACATAGAATGGTCAGTATGTGGAGTAGTGCAAAAAGAGTTACAGGATAAACGTCGAAATGGGCGTGTATTTGCAGTTACTCTTGCCTGACTGACTGACTGACTGACTGACTGACTGACTGACTGACTGACTGACTGACTGAATGAATGAATGAATGAATGAATGAATGAATGAATGAATGAATGAATGAATGAATGAATGAATAGTATAGTATAGTAGAGTAGAGTATATCTTTATTACGCCTTACTCTCCAAAGGGAGGTATTGGTCTGTTTACAATAAACTGACTGACTGACTGATTGACTGACTGATTGACTGAATGACTGACATACTGCCTGACTGACTGACTGACTGACTGAATGAATGAATGAATGAATGAATGAATGAATGAATGAATGACTGACATACTGCCTGACTGACTGACTGACTGCCTGCCTGCCTGCTTGCCTGCCTACCTGCCTGCCTGCCTGCCTGAGTGACTGACTGACTGACTGACTGACTGACTGGCTGACTGGCTGACTGCTTGACTCTGTCTCACAGACCGACCGACCGACCGACCGCCTGACTGGCTGGCTGGCAGGCTAGATGGCTGGTTGTCAGACTGGCTGGCTGCCTGGCATTTCTATCGATCGAACTAACGATCGACCCATCCATCCGTCCGTTATTATGTTTTGTATTTTCCCAACCTGTTATTTTTATAATTCCTTACAGGTACCAAAACGTCTTGTAACATGAGGACAGCAGTCACTCTAATCCGAGAAAAAATCTCGTTGCTATATCATTATATCATTACTTTTTAACATTGCTAGCTGATACCTTATCGACAAAAATGCCGAGTTCTCGACTGCATTAGTTCCACTTATAAACTCGCTACTAAGTCATTTGACCTCATATAATCTAGGGAACACGTCACAGTATTCCATATTCATTGTGTACACCGTAATGCCCAGTTGTGACGCTAAAAAATTAGAAAACTTTAGTGAAATAATGAAATGCCCATTTAGATGGTTTGAGAGATTGTCTTCGAGTTGCGAACAGCTTAATCATTTCTCACAATTTCTCCATCCCCGTGAGGCTCAGAAATTACGACGACAATCATAAAATATCCTTGTGTAATATTTTTAAAACCACTAAATAAGGTGTATGTAAGACTTCAGCTCCCTTTCCTGTGTCTGCATGAGCGTTTTCAAATCTGCCAACCTGTGGTCAAGTGCTGTTTGCTCGACTGGGGCGTCAGTAACTTCAGTGTAAAATATTTGTCTTCATAAGGAAAGGGATAAGCCTTTGTACGTTTACAAAATACATTGTCGTAATGTCTAGGTAATTTCGTGTTTCAAAGACGTTTTGTGCTCAGTGGAAATTGAAAATATTACATTTTAAAAATATGTATATCAGCTTGTCCTTGCCCTTTCCTTCTCTACAGTGGACAATAATTTTACTTTGAAGAATTACTGTACTTTTCAGTCTAAACTGTTCATTATACCCCCTTACGAGAACTCCTATTGATTTCGCATTAGATGTACAGTCCCGTCTTGGCAAATGAGTTTTGTGGCGGAGTGTACCTAGCTTTTTACTGTTAAGTCAGATTAATATTTCAGAGCCGTTTTATGTAACCTACGTTATATCGTGCAAAACGATTACACATGCAGGCGTGATGTTATCAAGGAAAATCTGATCACGAGTATCCTCTATGCTCACTTAACGGATTGTGCAGTGCTAGGCTGCGAAAGCCGGGGTAATTTTGCTGGTTTAAATCAAACCACGTGTACAGTTCAGACATCAATTCTTCGTTTAAATTAATTACATGTCTAGTTTAGTATCTTGTGCAGCTTTTCCCCTAGGCCAACTCCAAAACAAACGCCAGCAGCAAAGTTTTCGTTTAGAAAACTGATTAGAACCGAACTACCATAGCTTTCCTCTCCATGCGCCAACCCGCTCAGTCCAGCGAAGGAAAGTTAGCTTTTGTTCAGTCAAGTCAGTCAAAGGAACATTCGATTGTTTTGTGTCTGGTGTGAATAAGGTATCAGAGAATTTAGTTTGACGTCACGTTTGTTGTCTAATTAGAATTTCAATATTAGATACCGTGCATAACGTGTAGATGTGTAGTTATGTCCTGTTTGTAAAGAATAGTTTTAAACTCTTTGAGTAGTTTACAAAGCAGATCGCGTTAAATTAATTAGAACCAACCGCTTCATCAACCTTACAATACGGTCAAATCCAACTCCAACTGCCTTTAGAAGACGAGCAAGAAGAAAATTACTTACAGAAAGGAGAAGATCAGGGTAACCATTGTGTAACTAAAAGTCACCAAAGTAAGAGAGTTTGTATAGTTGGGTTGCTGTGAATGAAAGTGGATATTGTTTCTGAATTTTACTTTACGCCGAAATGAAAAGATGAAGCAGGTTGCTCTCGAGGGCTATATATCATGAAAACAAAGCCAAGCAACTCAGTTGTTGGCATAAGCCAGTAGAACATGAAAATCAAGTACCGCTAAAATATTGTATAGTTAGGTATTGCAGCTTTTTCCTTTAGTGAGTTATGTAAGTGAATAGCAAATAAAAGTGGGTTCTATCGTAAGAAGACTGTATGACTTGAATTGCGCAAATGAAGAGAATTACACCTGTTATGCTCACTGAAGGCTGGTTTATCACTGAGGGGTTTTGAGAAGCTTTTGTTCATATATAATGAGGTCGTTTATTAGTAAACATATCAAGTTCACAGATGCACAATAATTTTAATGACCGACCCGATGGATTGCACATGATGTCATAAAATTTTGGGTCAGGTAGCAGCTCTCGTAAGGTTTCACATGAATGGCTTGATACCCTTTGAGAGGACAATAGAACAAACAACAGAAACAATGCCCCCTAGCCCTAAAACAGTAACAGCTGATACAATAACAAGACAATAGTAGCTTACGAGAACTGCTACATTTCTGACAATTTTGCAAAGGATGTTTCCTCTTTAATCATCCCACATCATTACTTACATGTAAATCAGCGCATAGCGTTAGAAAAAGGTTTACCTCATTGCAAACCACCTTTACCGACAAGCAAAAAGAAAATGAGATAGTCTCGTCGTTAATTATAACTTTCTCGATCACAACCTTCCGTTGAATCCCATTGGTCGCAACTTCATTTCAGCTCGAGATGCAGAGTAGTAAAGTCCGCCCCAAGTCTTCCAGTTCACCCCGTCGGCGTATGATGTCTGCTGATTGCGGTAATAGACGCCATTGAGATTTGACGACAGGCATGCGTTATACCACCACGCCCCTTTGTAGAATTCTGCGCAGTTTCCGTCAGCAGAGTTGTCGTGGTCTCTGTCACGTGTAGTAAATTGCATGTCATTATGCCAGCTCAGAGAGTCGCCCGCTGTCCCTGAAGACGAGAAAGTTTGTCAGAATTAAAAAGATATGTTTTCAACGCTTATCTTTGGCAACTGAAACAATCGATCCAACCACACTAACCTGTGTAGGAACCTATACCAAGGGTGTAATTCAGCTTTTCATTAGAGACTGTAAAGTCCCTGTAGAGAGCATGCGCGGACTGTAGCATCTTTCCATTTAAGTCCACACGTAACATCATTCGTCCCTGATTGGTCAGCCGGTTTATATTGTCCAGTCCCAACCAATATTCACCTCCAGCCGTACCAAACCCTTCTTTGTATTCTTTCCATTCACGGTAAAAGTCAACCGAGCCGTCCAGTCTCCGCTGGAACACTGTCCAGCCACCACCGTCTGTGGTCTGTTGAGGAAATACCAAAAAATAGATAAAAACGAAGTGATAAATTCTGAAGAAGTTCTGTGATAGTAAAGCTCTTTTATTCTGGCTTTCCACTGCTTCTGTCTCGTTTAACACGAACGCTAATGTAAAGAGAATTTCTTTTCAACGCGTCAGTGAACAAGTACATAAAATGCAGAGGACCCTGTCCACAACGACCATCCTCTAGAGCGGAATTGCAATAGCTGTTTTTAGAGGTGGGTGTTATAGAAAAGTGCTGCGCTGTAAGACAATAGTGCCATTGATCTTAGGGGCTGATCATTATGCGAATTTCAAATGCTGCTTAGAAGCGAGGCAGAAAATATCACACTGACTTCACTGCAACGCTAACCTGGTCACAAAACACTTCCATGGAACCTTCGCCATCGGGATCAATGGTGTAAATACCGTTTCCATGACGACCGGACTTGTAGACGTCAGCACAGTCACGAGGAACTACAGATGAGAAAAAGATGGAAACATGCATCACGACTGAAACTTCTGCTCGATACAAGTATGGTGCTCGGGGGTTTTAATTCCACCGTTGGTACAAAGGAATTCAACCAAAAAGTTAAAAAGTCTCACTTTATCGACTGAATATGTGGCGGTGTTATATAGGCTAGTAAAATTAAATTCTCATAAAGATCTCGGCATCTTGTGATCTCTATTTCCCACAGCATGACACCGAAAAGGAAATGAATCCCCAAAACACGACAAAAATGTCTCAAAACATATCTTATATCGAGTGGAGAACAACACACTACTATTTACTTTTTATCGCACTTAGCAGATGCACTGCCTGATTTGACCTTCAATGAATTGTTTTTGTTTCCAAGACAAGTCCCTTCTCTGTTTGTTTTTAATTAACAGATATGGAAGATAAACTAACGAATTTCATCTCAGAGATCAAACAAACTTTTCTTAAATAAAATAGAGCTATTGTGTATCCATGAGTTTCGAGCGCAGTTTCTTTCTGTTACCTTTACTCTGTTGTCCATTGCAGTTAATGTTTCCCACTTGCCTACTCAAGGCGGCAATCCGCTGCTCCTGTGAATCAATTTTATCATTCAGCTTGCCAAGCATCGAAACGATAGAATCGAGTTTGTTCTTCAACTCCGTGTCAGTTGATCTGCGAGAAAGTCGTGTTCTTCCTTCATAATGATCTGCTCCTTGAACGTCGACAAAGGCGATGAAAAGGCCAAACAGGATAAACGGTACAGAAAAGCCTACCATCGTTTAACACCCTTAATACATTGGTACTGGTCGCAATACAGAACTGACCTACCTCGCGTGATGATGGCAGAATGAATATGATGACTTTAATGAAACGTAACACCAATTCACGAGACGACACAAAGTTCTTGTCAGCTGGTCACGAAAGGAACTGTCAACGGGAATCACGCGAGATAACAACAGGGCATGGGAAACCGCGGAAGTCGCGCGTCTCACGATTCCGAAGCTCTCTCTAGTTTCACTCCACATCTAACTCACTATTTTGTTTTTCGAGCCAAATTCGTTTTCAGAACTGACGCGGAAAATGGCCGGCCTGTTGTCGCAGTTGCAAACGTAACTGATCTGGGAGATCGCCAAAGAATAACTAATAATGATGGAGAATTTATCTCTTGATCATGGGGAGGGGAGTGGTTATGGGGCCGGGGGTATTTAAGAGGGCGTCTCATAACAGCATTTCCGGAACATTATGAATTGACTTTTCTAGAAACTCATTTTTCCCTGCAAATTTAATGGTATGTGGGGCCAGAGAGGTTTTACACGATGAACAACACAAAAAATAAAGTTAACCATGTTTATTGTGTTTCCTTCTATCATTACTGTGTATGTACAATGTCGCCAGCGAGATGCATATATATAATATGTTCATAACATTAAATAAAATTCAGAACCAAGTCTTGAACTTTAACTTGTAGTATTATTCTCGTATTACTGGACCACCGTCACCTTGCATGGACAAAATGAATTTTTCTTAGGATGGTGATGGATCCTGAGTATAAACTTTGGAAAAAAGTGACTACGGTATTTATGAATAAATATCATTTTCTTTCCTTTACGTTTGCTGTTGTTGTTTTTGTTTTTGTTGTTGCTGGTGTTGTTGCTGGGCAGTCTAGACATTTAACAAAACGAAAACAACACTCGCAGAGCGAGAACCTGCCCTAACCCTGCTAATTATTTACTATCATTAGATTTCTTTCCCCTTCCCTTTGATTGGTTTAGCGACCACTGCGTCACTTACAAAGAACGGCCTACGAGAATAGACCATGATACTCTCCTAGCCTCGTGAGCATTGCCATGCAAGCATAGTAGTATTAGAAACACAGTGCTACAGCATGGTAGATCGGAGGAGGTTAAAGGACATTGTTTTCTAAAAATAGGACATTGCAAAATTCTTTTCAAGAGACTTAACATCTTTTAAGGCAAATAAAATAAAACTTATTTACATTTTTCAGGTCTGCAACGATCAATTAAGAAGTCTGTAATGATTCTGACGTCGCATTTTACTCTAGTATTAAATTATAATAAATATCAATTACATAGATATTTGTTAATGAAAGTCTAATTTGCAAGGACTCAGTTTACTGCAAGAGAAGACTAGCTTTGTCGCAAATCACATTTCCTGCCCAAATTATCAATTTGACGGCTTCCCCTTGTAACTTTCCCGCCATCTCCAGCGCAGCGCGCGCAAGCGTTCCTCTGTTTTTTCAAAATCGTGGAAGCCAAAATTGTCGAGAATTTCATAAACGCCCGCAGCTGTTGCAACTTCAGTCATCCATTGACTGAACGACCGTTGCCATTTGGTTCTTCTCTCCATGTGAAGGTACGTGTTAAACAGGATAAGATAAAAATATCTCTCCAGCAAGTAAAGGCTCCTTTTTCGAAACTCTGGAATTTCCCCGCGTCGAGAGCAGACGCCATTACGATACTGGGAAAAACAAACCAGGCCATTAGGATTCCTTACACTTTATGATAGCCTCGCATTGCTCGGGACGGGGGCATCAATTACCGGGGGGGAGAATCCCACATAAAAAGGACGGGGGTGCTCGTCGTACCTTTTAGGGGTTAAAAAAGCGGTTTCCGTACCTCTTAGGGTGTTCAGTCTCAAAAGGTCCTCAGCAGGAGCTTTTGCCGTACCTTTTAGGGTATTGAGCCGAAAAAAAAAATGACAGGAGATAATCTGTTGTTTTAGAATTAGTATCTCGTAGAGGTGAAAAAAATTTCGAGGTACGCCAACAAAACAGCATCTTGGTACCTCTTAATAGTTCTTTTCAAAACTTCCGAACAGCACGCCCGTCCTTTTCATACGGAAGTGTCCCCTGGGATCAGTTAGACAGGTAAGAATTTGCCAAGCGGGGTTACGTAGCCAGTCCTAAAGTCTTTTCTTTGGGGTGGATAGGTAGGCTGGCACCTGGTTGCTAGGAAACTAGAAGGTAGATAGGTAGGTAGCATAATAACATAACAATTTATTTAACTTCAATAACATGGGGGTGGTTGCCCAAGTCTGCCGAGCCAAAGGCCCATGGTAAGAACACTTGACAGCTAAAATCGAAAATACATGATAAGCATATAAATAAGAAAATTAAGTGACTAGGCAAGAACAGTGACCATGCCAATACAACAGCACCTTCAACAAGGTACTTCACCTTTACGACCGCTTTAACTCCACTCACCAAATTAAAAGTGCTGAAGATAACTTCTCTTGAGTGATAGTGCATTGGTGTCATGGTCTCTGAGATTCTGTCCAGGACATAATCAACCTCTCGCTTCCTCTGCGGACCGCTGGGCAGGACTCTTTTAAGGTGGCGAATAACCTGAAGCAGGATGAAACCAAACGTTTCGTTCACTAAACTAATACTGTCTGAAAGTACTCGTACAACCAGAATCTACACCACGAACTGGACCACGAAACTGCAATTCCCTTGCCAACTGCCCACCGCGCACCTCCTAATTCAGCGCTGTGCACGAAACAGAGATTTCTGTTCTGACTGTCCCAATCACTTCACATAGCAAACTAAAGGATCGATGAAGGAAATGATAATAATAAATGGCAAATACAAGTGATACTCCACTCACTGAAAACTCGCCCAGCGTGTACTTTGCATTGGGAACACAAGCTGGATCTTGCTCGTCTACTTTAGTACCCACTGGAAAACCCTGAAACGTTTAAAATATGCATAAAAAGGTTAAAAGATATATGTCTGAGAAACTTTTGTTTGGACTGTATTTACACGTTCCTAACGTCTCAATCAGTGGCATTGACCATAGAGCGGTTTTCAATTGAGTGTCGTAAAACCAAAGTCAAACCTCTTATTTATCAGTTAGACTACCCAGCCAAACTCAAACCGTAGTTAAACCAAAACCAAAACCAAAGTAAGCCTGATCACTTTCGACACTCAATTAAAAATAGCTCTATTAGTATAATTTAATTCATACGTCATTATTTTAAGACAGTATTGTTTTCAAACTTGTCATGTGCTGAAATGTGAGATCTTGAAATTGGCAGTCAGACAGTAAAGGCAGAGTGCATATGAAAGCAGTATGACTATTAAGCAATAAAACACGTATTTACCTTCTTGTTGCAGTAAATAAGTGCAGCAATTGCCATGCCCGTGGTTGTTCGACCCTTGCCTAGCTCGCAGTTAAAAACAATAGCAGGACCGTCTTCATCTGTGTAAATCTCATGCAAGTTGTTAAGAGTTGATAATATACGGTCAAAGTCCTGCAAGAGACAAAGTACAAAACATACACAGCAATGATTTAACCTTTCGTTTAATTTTAAATAACCTAAAAACGTGTAGCAGAAAGGCGTGAATGATATATTTCATTTATTAAAATTTGACTGTTGTTTAAGAAATAGAAAACATGTACCGTGTTTCTATCGAGTTATAGAAGTACGAGTGGAAGTTTGGGGGAACGAGAAAACGTTCTCTTAAAACATCTTTATTGCTGATTTGCACACAAAATGTCTGCCTCAGTAGATGTCGTCGTGAATTGTTGGCAACCAAGAAAATTTTCTGTTGTTGATGTTGTTGTTGTTGTCTTTACATTGATTATAACTTAATTACTCAAATTAAGTTGCTGTCAGTATAATTTCAAACTTTACCTTCTCCTCTGGAGCTTTGTCTTCTGGTAAAGGCATTCTAAAATACAACGTCTGTGGATTCTTTGCCATGCAGAGCTCCGCTGCTTCACGCATGGTCAGAACACTGCTGAACTCGTGCACAACAGGCGCGCCGTGGAGATCCTTGTAAACCTGAGCACAAGAATAGCTCGTAACTGATAGAGCTTAGTTTCAAAGTTAACTTATCATTGTCAGTTTCCGGGGTTGCTTAATTCATGATACTTAAATTTTAGCGAGTGCAGAGAACGGACCATTTTCGTATTCTCTTTACCGGACTGGAACTAGCTTACAATGGAAGTTCATGCGGGAGAATATCATTAAAAAAAGATTATCATTAATGTCATTCGCATTTGGCAAGACTCCACGCATTAGCCTCAATCGCAACCGGTCAATATCGGAAATACGAAAACAGTCTATTGCAGTTGCTTAATGGACTACCCTGAGCTAATAAACCTTTGCCTTCCATTCACTTGCGTCAAAGTTGATTACTGAAACCCACAATTGCTTTCTAATTATGTTGCTAATATCATGACTTAAAATAAAAACGAACGAAAAAATGGAGCTTCCCTTTCAACTTACCTGTGTGGGTCGTTTCTTTCCTCTCTTTAACAATTCTGATTTTAATTCATTCTCCTTGTGCTGAAAATTTAGGAAGAAAAATTTTAGACGCAAGGCAGACAAAAGGTGTACGAACTTCACATTGAAAAGCATCCAATAAGAGTCTTCGCCACATTTGTTTTAAATTCAAAGCATGCGTGATAGTATAGGCACATCCTCACCTCTACCTCACTAGTGTCCAGTCCTCTAAATGGCATATGTTCGGTTAAATTAGAGAGCTGCAGTTTGGGAGGAAAAAAAAGATATTTTACAACTCATAATAATAAGTCATAAGAGAGGTAATGCGATTAATTTGACTGGAGGAACGCTGGCAAAATCGACTCTTCAGCAAATGAAGCGTTAGTTCGCTAAACTAAATGATCAGACTTTTTCTGGAAAATCGCTAAGCCACCTCATTTTATATGTTCCACCATCCCAAGGGCATTACTAACATGAAATGGCATTTTTGATCAGTCTTTTTATTTTGAGCTGCATGTTGTGGTCATTGTGTTCTCACCTCTCTCGGACTATACGTGCTGCCGTCACAGTCTACAGCAAGGTCTTCCCTCAAGTTGAAAAACACAACTTTAGGATGAAGACACTTCGGACCGAGAAGATAGCTTGAAACACGATGCAGTCCCTGCAAAGAGAAAGGCGGTCAGAGATTTGCGGACGATTAACGATCAACATGTTCCAGAGAATTTAGTACTGCTAAGGTGATTACCCATTTTAACGTATACATATATGTATGAATGGATTCAAGAAAACCGTGTCCATGAAAAAATGACTTCTTTTGTTCCAGATGACCTATATGCATTCTGTTTTCACGACTCCTAAAAACCTCAAAATCACTCCAAGCGATGAAAACAAAAATAGAGAAGAGCACAAAAAGGAGATAAGGGAGTGAAGAGAAAGAAGACAGATATTCCTTTCAATTTGGCATCGTCTACTTTGGCGAGAAAAAAAGCGCTTGAGAGGGCGAGATTTTTTTTACACTGTTTTCGTAAATCTAGAGACATGTATTTGCTAAGTAATTTGGTTTTGGTTACAGCTGTTGTTGCTGTTGTTGTTGTTGTTGTTATTACTATTATTATTGTTGTCGTTTGTTTTTCTTGTCGTTGTTGGTGTTATCGTCCTCTTCGTTGATGTTGTCATTGTTGTTTGTTATCATACCTGTCTTGACGGTTGGCACATGCCATATATCGGTAATCCGGGAACTTTACGAAAATTTGAAACCTGAAAACAAGAACATTAAAAAAAAAATTCTTTTTCATTTGAACATTTATCAAAGTTAATTGAGAGTATTATAATAGGAAATACCTCAAATTCCCGCTGGGTGCTCAAGACATCCAAACTATCTTGTTCATCAGAAACCTAAATATAAAATAAATACACTGAAACGATCAAAATCGTTCTTCATAAGACAGAAAAGTAATTTTTGTTTTACCTCGCATTGGATTATATATTGGAATTCATAAAATTGTGTTACTTCAAACTCTCTTCCTTTTGTTCTCTTATTGACTTTTATTAGGGAAAAAAATTCAAGAGATGTGGCGAGATATGTCCAGATTGTTTCTTTGGAAGTTTTTTTTTTTACTCTCGCCCTAGTTTCCTTGTTTCTTTACGATTGATACAACCTGCTGGTAGGATACTCCATCGACCCACACACCCAGGAAGTTAGCGATGGCCCGCACGCAAGACTCCGGTTGACTACGTTACTGATTTAAATCTCTCTCTAAAGGGATACTGATAAGCTTTAATTATCTTTAAACGATATTCGCGTAAAGGTCAAATTACCAGGCAAGTTTGATTTTGGTATTTAGAGATGAATTCTGACGTCACACCCTTCTCCATGACGTCAATATGACTCAGCATTCTGTAGAGCCAAGGCCTCTGCTGCATCCACTTCCGGAACGTTTGTGAAAACATAAGTGGAAACTAGGTGAAAGAAAGAGAAAGAAAGTCAATAAGATCCCATGTCTTGCAATGGCCAAGTGACACCGAAACATGCAAACTTTACCGTGAAATAAATGGGATATATTCATTTCAGGTTACTTATTTACTAGCGCTTCAGGCCATATAACAATTTCTTTCGTACGTCTCATTTTATCGACTTTTTTCTCACCTGCTCGTGCAAGTATGCATTGAAGAGGATCAAAAAGAAATATCGCTCTAAGGCACTCAGACCTCTTCTCAACCAGTATTCACGAGCACTTTGACCCTGGGAAGAAATTGAGATGGTTATTGCATCAAGACACGACCAACTAAGGCAGTGTAGTAAACAATTTCAAACACTTTGCTTTGCTGCTGTGGTCCTTTATTTAATGTTTGTCTTTTGAAACTGAATGAAATAGACTAATTTTGTGTTTGTTTATTTGTTTGTTTGTTTGTTTTTCTGCTATTTTAAGAGATTTGGCATAGGGGAAAAGTTAGTGAATAAATTTTTCGAACTCAGTATTGACAAAACTAGAAAATATTTCGTGACGACAATTTGAGGGTTGTTGGTATGATGGGAAGCCGAAGCCACATGATTTGCAGTTACATGTTTCTGTTAGAAGTCGAACACCGTTTCTCAACTCAAACTTTCATAAACCTGTGTTACCCTAAAAAACGTACCTCGATTTTATAGTCATCCTTTATCTCCTCCAGTTTACATTTGCACTCATAACTGACAGATCGCAAGTTCATGACGTCACAGCAGATGTCAATCACAGAATCCACCTTAAAAACACACAAAGCATCAGCAAAGAACGTTCACTTATTTTTCCTGGTATGAAGGTAAATAAGTAGCTACATTCATTGTGTTACCACTGATGAATCATTTCATAAGACATTAAACAGTAAACAAATTAGATGTTGATTGAAAAGGTAAATTAAGGGCACAGCTTCTGTGAACGCCGGCGTCAGGCTTATTCACTTCACAGTGAACAGGAAAAGGATACCTCGCCTGCCTACCCAGTTACATAGTTTTCTGGACTTTTTCCGCACGGTTCCGCCGAGTCTATCTTGGAAAACTCTGTGGAGGAGCTGGTCACTAGGTATTTTTTGAGAAAAATAATTGACCAAATCCTCTCTACCGAATCCGAAGATTTTCTTATTCCGATTCAAATATTGGACATTGTTCTGTCATCTTGGCGGTATTAGATTGTGTCATGTACAGCTTCAGTTTACTACATTCCTTGTCGTGCTTACCATCCCCCGCAAAGATTTTTTTTTTACCTCTGCAAAGAAAATAATCCCTTAAACTAACTATCTCCTGTCTCACTCAGATCGTACATATGTATGGCATTTTCCGTTCTCCTGTCAGATCTCTTCTGTCGTCTTTTAACAACGGCTGCAGACTTCAAAGCTCTTATCATTGTTATCAGCACTTGTTCAATATAAACAGAACACGACAACCTTGTGGATCATTCAGCATACCTCTTGTTTTATCTTTTTTCCACCTGGCAGATACTTTACAAGCTGTTGGATTATTCTAAATTCTCCTCTCTCAAGGTTTGGATTGTTTTCGTCGACAGGCATTGGAATGTGGCTGGCAAAACATCGAACAATAATAGGTCATTGTACGAACCATCATAAAACATTGTGCAGGGAGCTAATTTATCTCTCAAGCTCGAACTCAAATTTCAATATATAGAGAGAATCAGTTTCAAAATGTAAAATTCATTTAATAAGTATATGAATGAGCTCCATAAAGAATGACTTACATTATTTTACGGGAACAAAAACTAAAAAATTGCGCCGTTTCACAATTTGCAAACTGCTCATGGAAAACGACAAAAGAACATAGGCATGCAGGCCTTCGTCTTAAAGTGTTTATAGAGGTTTCTAATTGTTTTTTAGTCAAAATTTTAAGTTGGTCTCCCTTAAACACAATTTTTGTGCCCACAACTTTATCGAAATTTAGCCACGCCCTTGAAGGTCATGTGACCAATGCTATTGCACTTACTGTGCCTCGGATGGAAAACCAGTCCTGTGTGACATGATTAAACAGCCAATCACCATGCCAGTAGTGGTGCGACCCTGGCCGACGTGACAGTTGAACACCATGGCAGGCAAGGGAGCCGACGAGTTGCTGTCGAATAGCTGAGGAATGTCTTTAATGGCGCTGATGAACTGGTCAAAATCTTGCTCTTCGGGAGCATTGGTGGCAGTGATAGGGATCCGAGAATATCTGCGAAGAAACACCGTAGTAACAATCCCGAATTCCACCTGCAGCCGCGCTAAGCCTCGTACACAGACGTCCGAATGGCTTGTCACCCACTCCTTCCCAACGTTGCAGAGAACGGATTGTGTGACAAGCCCAAAGAACGTCTGCTTGGCGATGGTCCATTAATTCTTTTTAAAGGGGGGGGGGGGCATGAACTGTTTTCCTCACCTCTAGATTGTACATGATTTTTTTGATGGGCAATAGCTTGAGCAAGAATGTTAAAACATAAAAAATAGGACCTGGAGAGGAGAAAGCACTTGCTCGATTTTTTACCCCATAGCTCCCCTTGCACGACGGTCCGTCCCTTTTTGAATAATTGTTTAGTATATCGGGAATAACTTTGTCTTTAATATTTCACAACGTGCGATCTCTACGTTGTGAGAGATTTAAGACAAAGTTATTCCCGCTTCTCTAGGTATGAATAAAACTAATGTGTGACAAAAATGCTGCGAAAAATCTGGAGGTGCAGGACACATTTTCACGATAAATATACAAGCTTGCATCTGCCTTACCTAAGGAAAGGTGTGAGAAAGATCTGTCTGCTATAGATTTCATCCAACACACACAGGTCTTCCTCGTATGTAACCTTATATGGGTGTGGCTCGTCTTCAAATGTTTCCACGTTGTTGTAGAAATAAAATTTTCCACCTTCGTCGATTGAAAACCTAATTATCTGCAACAAAAACAAATCAAAAAAATATTGTTTTCTCGGTAGTAAAGTTTCACAGGTAAATACGAGAGTAAAATAACGCGCGTACCTCTTCTCTTATTTTGAGCTCTGTGTCAGCGAGTTCTTCGGGCTTTACTCCGTGATTAGCGATGTTACCTTTCAGACTGTTCGGGTCCCGGGGCGAGTAAGGCACAAAGTCATGATTGAGCCCCACAAATATCACCGGCTCCTCTCGCAAGTTAAACGACACTATCTCCTGTAGACGCAATTAAATACATTTTAAAGTAATTATTCCACGAACGAGCGTTGGATATGAGATGGTAGATAGCCAACAAGCGCGAGTGGAACATTTGCTTTATTAAACCCCCCCCCCCCCCCCCAAAAAAAAAATATAGAAAACTAAAAAGAAAATAAAAATAAAAACGCCCCAAGAAATCACGCATACGCTTACCATATTTGTAGAGCATGGTATATTGTCTCATATACCATGATGCCTAAGCCAATAAAAAAGCTTGAATGATTATCCAATGATACCGTTTTTAATCATGTTAATTACACCTAAACATATATGTAGCTTTTCGGTACGATTCGGCGGTATGTCAGACGAGTTTTGTTAAGCCGTGATTCGTATTTTGGTAAGAAGCAGTCGAACCATGCTCATGTCGAGACCAAACGAGGTTGATATGCCGCGAAAACTCCCGCGATATGTGTTGGGACAATGAATTGATATCGCGAGAAATGAGAACAGTAATAAAGGCTTGACTAATTGCGAATTTAATTACGGTTACGGTGGATATCATTAGAGAACGTGCTTTGATATGACTTTCCAACATAATCAAAACGGTTTTCTGTTGAGTGCAAAACCCAAACCAAAAATAATTTCATTTCAGTGTCAGGCCTGTCATAACAAACACAAATATCCGCACAATGAAAAAGCATACCAAAAATTCACATCACGACTGATTTTAAGTTTGCCATTGAATTTGTTAGAAAAGAAACACAGCATGTTTGCAATGACCTTTTCAAGTCATATTCCACGTTTGCTATTGGCTCTTTTCTAGTTTATTCGCAATTCAAACCAAAGCCTAAATATCCTTAACAGCTTTTTTAAAACAAATAGTTTGCAATCACTTCATTCAAATAACAGTTGATTAATAACAGCTATTGTCAAACAAATATAAGGTTCAAGTGTTGTGTCAGTCAATCTTAAACTGGTTGAAATAAATAGATTTTTGAATAGGTGTGGCTGGAAAATTGATTCTCTGCTCTACTCTCTCTTCTCTGTTTTATCTTGTTCTTCGCTTTTCATCGAAACTCAAGTTATTTAAAATTAAACGTCGATGTTCTAAATGATAAAAGAGCTTCAAATTTGTTGAAACATGCTGAAGCTACTGAACATTTTACTGAGTTTCTTCTTGCTTCCAGAATAATTACTTTTGATTAATTCTTTTGTCTTTGTAGGATATTGCTACGGTCGAAGGGTGGCAGTTCATGGTGTAGATTAAACAGAAAAGAAAAGCTGACAATTTTAACAAAAGAACTGCAGGGAGGTTCAGAATTGCGATATCGCCAAATCAATCGCAGATTTGAAGGCAGTCCTTGGAGAAAATAAGTTTTTCTGGTTTTTGTAAGCTAGAGGAATCAAACCACTCTAAATTAGATTAAATGTCGGTGAAATTTCTAGTTTGATAGAGTATTTAAATACTGAAAAATGTTGCAACAAAGACAAAGATATTTAATTCTGTCGTTCGCAGGCCAGTTCAAAAAATGCACCTGCAGTCAAGGAGGTTTTGTAATTATTTTTCATTTAATACCAAAATATTATTTTATCAAATGTAATACCAAACTACAACAGAGGAAAATGAAATGAGACATTTCCTAATTCTATTGATTGGCAGAAAAACATCTGTAGGATTGACGCACATTGGAAAGAAGGTTTACGAACCGTGCAAAAAGCGGTTTCTATGCATGTTGTAAACAACCGGTCAGCTTAATTTAGGACTTTGAGATCATGGGGCATCGACCTTATCTCAGTTCCATGACCATTTTATAATTTCTTGATCCGCGACTTTTATTATATCGCAAGTTAAATCAGAAGCATATCACCATATCACCAGTTGTTTGTTTTTTACAAGCGGTATTTTTTTTTTTTTTTTTTTTTTACCATCTTCACGACATCGTCTTTAATCCGCGACTTCTATTTTTGTAAACATTTGTTCTTTGAATAGCACACTTCTTTTAAGAGAGCTTGGGTGATATAATAAAGGTTTTAGCAATGACGATTAGCCAAAAAAGCACATAAATAGCTACAGCCGCGACCAGGAGTGTGGACAAGTGTTTTCCGTTGCATTATTTTGCGTACGTCTACAGCCGTAAACGGCGAATTTTAATAAATTTACCTTCGTAAAATAAAATTGATAAAATGTAAAGGCCACCGGCGGGTGTGCGGAAAAATTGAACCTCATTCAACTTTTTCTGAAGACGAAATTTGGCCTCATATTGTTTCCTTTGTATTTGAGCGCGTTAGCGCACGTAAAAATAGCGAAACACTGGTAATCAAGCTGAAATAAAGAACGCTCCAAAGTTTTCAACCGCACGAAAATTGAAAACCAAAAGAAGGGTTGTTCTAGCGGATCTTCGCAAAAGCGCTCAAAGTTTATCAAATCGGAAAATAGGAAGACAATTTTTCCGAAAGTTGCAGACGATATAACCCATGTTGCCAGGCAACTGATCTTCGAATGAAGCCTCGTTGACGTTCGTTTGCCTTGTTACGCACATCAATGTATGCAGAATGTCTGCTAACTCTTGTAAACAATGGTGCTTTTGAAATTTGAATTTTGACAAGGATACGATAAAGCCAGAAATTAAGCTGTAAAATTTTTATTGCTACGATTATTTCCTTTACACTGGTGCTCGGCCTAACAAAACAATTTGGCGGCTTATCTGCCGTTTACAGCGTGTTTTAAATCTGCTCACCCCTACAGGTTATAACTAAATCAATAAGTGTTAGACTGCAAAAAAACCTTGAAATCAATTAAAATCCTCGCGGATTAGCGTTGCTATGAGAACTTCGCAAAATAACACTAATTTCCCGCCACTATGATCTAGTCCGCTGCGAAAAAGAAAATAAATTTAAGGAACGATCCCTTCCTACCGAGCTTCAGGTAAAACAAATTTAAAACTGAAAAATAGAGCGTTTTTTTTTTTTTTTTATCCCGAAAGACGATCGAATGTTCTTGACGTTTGATTGACAAAAGCAAACTCTACACCCAATCAAGTTGTTGTAGAACGCGACGGCTATTTTCAGTGTCCTCCCACTACTAAAAATTATTTTCCTTACAACGACGAAAGACACTACAAAAGCAAATATCATTTGCAAATTTCTCGTTATTATTTTCATAACAATAAAAAATATTACTGCATGCTGTTCTCCTATTCAGCATTTTATTACCAATGTCTGATATTCGCCTTTTCTCGAGAAAGGAATAATTGCAACTTTCCTAAGCGAAAACGAAATTTTTCAGATTTCGAATTATAAGAAAATTTTATCTGCCTCGTAACAGAAGTTACTGGCAAGCGCGATATATATCGTGACTAAATATGTTATCTTTAGCAACCGTAATCGATATCACTGAAAAATCGCCTGGCCTTTGCAATTAGTTTAGTCGCGCGCGCAAAAATGATGCAAATCTTTTTCAACTGGAGGCGAAGTATGTCTCTTAGAATGCGAAAAACTTTGATATTAATACACCATGCTACTTGAAATTGGATTACAATAGCAATTCTAAAGCTAGTGATTTTTTACTTTTTTCTTGAGAAAAGAAAATAGACCCACAATAACCTCATAGAAGAGCTACTATCTGCATCGCTTCGACGAAATGTTGAATTAAAGTTATTCAAAATCCTTCTTACCTTGTGTCCATTTTCAACCAAAGATTGAATTACGTGAGCTAAGCCATCTCTTGACGGTTGACCCATTCCATAAACAGGATAAGGACCGCAGCTCTTGCGGAAATTCGGTGCACCATACTTGTCCAAGGTCTTGAGCTTGTCGATTCCTTCAAAGTGATCTTTTATTAGGAAATATTTGTCTTGAATAAGTCCGTGCACAGGAAATCCTTCCTTGATGAAGCCTCGTTTTCGAATAAGTGGTGTATTTGTCGGCTCATAACTCAATGTAATGAAACCGTTTGAGTGTTTTTTCGATATAGAAGACGCTTTCCTCGATGATTTGTCCTCTGTCGACGGTATGGAGCCTTCCTTTACATTTGGATTTGATCCTGCCTGTGATCCGCCACTGCTAGCTCCAGTTCCCATCTCCCAACATCGAAAAAGACCTTCAAAGCGACAGACACAAAGTTACGATCGATAAAATTCAACTTTTGCTCCCTGGACAACAAACGAGCGAGCGATCTTTTAGCTGCAACGAGCATTTGATGCTCGTTTGAAAGAATGATGCTCATTTCTTCCGCTCAAGTTTGACAGCTGTTGTCCAAAATTAACCAATCGTAGAGCTGTTTCGCTGTATGAAAGTCAATAAGGTACTGCAGGTGGTTTGAGCACTAGTAAACAAAACAATTGCACGTGGCTACGAACAAGGCCAGTGTGTACTTAAACTTTTTACAGTAGCTCGAAACTAATTCAAATAGGAAACTCGATAGATCTTGTTCCGTCTCGCGGCAACGAAACCTTCAACTCATGCAAGGTTTTCCTAGTCTCTTTCTTTATTGTCAAGGGGTCTCGCCACTTCACTAATGGTTAAATGACTGAAAGTTTGTTTTTCATTGTTGCCCTTCGCTTGGCAAACGCTTTTTAATCAAAAATGTGCCAAAATAACCTCGAAAGATAGTTCTAGAATCCCGAAAGTACACTAAAGGACGGCGCCTATTAACCTGAACCGAACATCTTTGGTGGCTAATTACCATTTGTCGTTTATTTCACTTAGTCGACGTTTGTTTACAGCTGCCGTCTAAAGTAGAAACTTCGTAAGAATTATCAACATTTATTGTCTATAGTCAACTTCTATCAGTTATTTTGACGGAAACTCTGCAGTGTTCCAATATCGATCGGCAGTTTTCTCCAAGATACTTGCAATTAACTTTTGTTATAAATGCAACTGCATTAGTTAGTGACCACTGGTTAAATGAAAGCTGTTTAGCAGTATTTTGCTCTGCGTAGTGTTTATTATTATGCATCAGTCAATTCCAGCAGTGCCCATCCCCCCCCCCCCCCGGGCTAACCCCCGGGCATTAGCATTTTTTTAAAAAAATTGGCAAATTCCCCGGGTTGGGGAAACATAAGCTGTCTAAATGCCCCGGGGTGGGGACGAAGAAAGAGGGCAAATGCCCCGCCCCCGGGATCGTCGCCTTCCAACACCTCCACAGTTTTTTAATCAATCAGTGAATAAAACGGTCAACTGTTCAGTATTTTAATGCAACGGTAAGACTTCAAGAACAACAGTACCTGTTAGTTGATACTGATTATATTTAACTCTTTATATTTGTTTTTAACAGTTTGCTAGAGGATAGCTGGGATTGCGGCGGACGTGCCCCCAGCCGCGAGCGATGATAGGTGCCTGTTTTCGCACGCTACTTTTTCCGTGAAGAATCAAGACATTTTAAATGATGATGCATTGCATCATTTTAAGCTCGCAAGATCTGTCTTGAAGATCGCATCATTTGAACTCGCAAACCTTAAGTATTTTAACTCAACTTTCATGAATTTAAAAAATGCTAGGCTAGTTTTGAATGCGAAATGCGAAATAGTCGTGTTCACGTCAGTTTACGTTATTGTTTTGTGATAAACAAAATATAGTTCACCTTGTCGCTTATATTTATATGCTTACAAGAAAACATAACTTTAAAAACAAGTTTCTCTAGTCCCTGACGGACAAGCCATTGTTCGACAAACGCCTCGTCTTTCCCGATGAACTCATCCATGGCACTTTCCAAAACACGTGTGTCGAATGCCCGGGGGTCGCTCCGGGGTACGCAAATGCCCAGCCCCCGGGCCGCGATAAAATTGCGGGTGCCCCACCCCCGGGACTGACAACTTGAGCAAATGCCCCGCGGTTGCCCGGGGGGGGATGGGCACTGCTGGAATTGACTGATGCATTAATTTTGCTTACCGGCTGTGTGTTGCGGTATGTTTTTTAATACCTCAATTCCATAAATATGTTACAGATTATTAGAAATGACAAGATTTAAATCAACAAAATGGAGGTTGTCCTTCTCCAAAAGGCTACAGCATTTGCGAACAGTTCTACTGGTCTTTGCAATGTTTTGTGCTTGTTGTTTGAAATGGATTCCGTTTAAATTGTAAAACAAAATTATGCCTGAAACGGTGGGAAAAAATTGAATTGGCTGACTAAAGCCTCAAACCTTAAAACACTTCGATAGCAGAGCTTCTACTCTGTCCCACTTCAAACGTTCTTAAATTTTGTTTTAAGCTTCTGTTCAAAATAAAACGATAAATTGACACCTATTTTTATAAAAACAGAATCCATGTCTCTTATCATTTCGATTGTTTTCAGTTTATTCTCTTTGTTCCTAATAACTTAAAAGACTTAGTGGTAAAATTGGAGACTTCTTGTTCACTATGCTATACATCAATTCGTTTCTCGATGTTACTTTCGTCTTGATAGGTTGTCCCGTACTGCGATAAAAACTCAGCTGCGCTTTCAATATTCTTTATGAGTCTTATCTACTCCAAGGCTGATAAAAATAGACTACAAATACAAAACAGGGGGTAAACAGGATTAATATGACAAGCTCTTACTATAATACGGTCATTAGATCGACTCAAATATTGGCTACGTGTGTGCTTATTCAGACTGGAAGAGAAAGAAACCACACGCTGTACGCACGAAGGAGGATATACGAGCTTTTTCCCAACTTTTATGAACTTGTTTTGAAATGAAATCCGACTGAAACCATCAATCCAATGCACTATCGTAATCATTGTGATTATTTTTAGGTTAAACTACTGTCCAATCATTAGGTAAAATATGTAGAATAGACTATAATTATCACAAGATATGTCCACTAGCAGCTTAACGCGTTGCCAATTTTTGCGTAATTGCCGTTTATATTGTTCCAGTGCACTGGAATTGAAATATAGAATATTGGCGTTGACGAGTTAACGTGTTTAATACTGGTATTCTGATATGACCGTAACACGATTAGAAGTACAAAAAACTTATATGGCTTTGGCTTTTTCGATCGAGATGTTGCAGTAAAGTTATCGCTTTTCCGCAGGGCACCGAAAGAAAAATTAATAAATCCGGCCATACCTGGTTTTTCTTTACGAAACGCATTTTGTTTCGGCCCATTCTGAAGAAAATTAATGGACACCTTCCGGTTATACTGAGGATAAATAATATATCAACTTTGTTCGCTGAGCTTAATTTAAAGTCAACTTTGGCCGGTAGATCACAGACACACTTGTTCGTACATCGGATCAATGAAGATATGAGAGGTGATCGTATCGCGTAACAGATGTTAAGCTGATCTTCGAAAACTGAGAAAAGCAACATAAATGTAAATATAACCAATACAACAGATTCAAACACTTACTTTGTGGACAATAAAACCAGCCAAAGTCACTTCCTATGAATTACCCTTCTCCAATCTAAGATCGAAAGTGTTTTTTATCCACGCGGAGCACGCGAACAAAGCACTTTTTAAAGTCTTATTTTTCGGCGTTCATTATTATTGGTTTCCGAGTACAGTGCCACAAATGGCAACAAAACTTACCTATTCTGTAAATGCGTCATTCAGTGGTTCAAAGTTCCCAAACCCAATATTCCTTGTAGCAACCAATGGCAAGAACACTAAACGAATACCTCTTCGAAAATTGCCCCTAGAGGGAAATGTGGCCCAGCCGAGGGTAAAACTGATATTTCCAGACAAAAATGGATCGAACAGGACTTGATTGATCGTTGTTTGATCTAAATAATTCTTCATTTGCATTAAAAAGGAAAATAATGGCGTTTGGTGAGGACAAATCAATTTACCACGATCGTAATCATAACTTTAAATTGAAAACCCCAATGGTGGTTTGTGATGTGTTTCTACATTAAATTCATCACAAACACTTCACGTTAAGTCTTGGCGTAGAATCTGGGAAAAAAAATTTAATTTTGAGCAATATACATATATATTTTTTTTTTTTTACTGTTGTAATATATATCTGTCTGATCATCTTAGCTGTATGGCGGAAAATTGGGCCTCGTATGTGGGCTGTTGTAACTGCGTGACAGGCCGAGACATTTAGGATTAGTTGCCTTGGAAATCGTTTGAGTCAAACTGATGGCAAAACTTAGCCTGATGAACGGAGATTGTTTGGAACGGATAAATAATATGCTTGATTCAGATTTGCATATAAATTTAATGAACGCAATTTCCGAGGGCCGAAGAAAAATGATGTTTGCCCAAGTTTTTTTCCAGAAATCTTATACATGTACCGTATTTTCATTTCTTATTATATAAGATCAATCTTCTACTAATAAATCCCTGCAGCAAAATGTCAGAGGAAAGACTGAAAGAGCCGGGAACTAGCGTTAAATTAAGATTGATAAGTAATCCGTTCCGTGTTGCGAGGAAACCTTCAGTGATATAGGATATTGAAGGTCGAGCTATCCACGGTTAGTTTTAATTATTATTCACCAGATGGCGAGATTTTCCGATTTGGACATTACTAGGGGAAAAAAACTATAGTAACAGCAGCTTTCTGACAATGAATACAAAAGATTTTTTCGTACTGTTCAAGTCAGCTGAAAGGAAAATCGTCACACATATATTCTGCCCAGTCGGAAATTCGATCACGGCTTTCAAAGCTATTTCGAGTCGAGTTTCGATCTACTTGTAGTTTCCTATTTTGGCAGCTGCAACACTCACCCGAAATGTCGCGCAGAATGTGACTCATGTTTAAGGTCTTCCTCACACTCCATAAATTGGAAACCCGCAGTCAGTAAACGCTCCCGTCATGGGTTATATGTGAAGTCCTCCGTAAGACTTTTCTATGAAAAGCACGTTTACATAACAATACAAACAAAACCTGCTTAATAGAGGACCACCCACCGCGGGCGCTTGTGAAGAAGAAGTCAAGGAGAAAGAAATGACCAACGTCTGTTTATTTTGAATCTGAAGTCAAAGATCAATTTTTGGGTTTCAGCAATTAATATTATTCATTCATGCAAGAATTATAATCAACTATTTGCCACACGATTTACTATGTGTACTAGCTTATCTTTTGATTTGCAAGTTTCTACAAACCTAGCATATATTGAAACAAATCACATGTAAGTAAATTTGATTTCTAAAAATGGTGAATTGTTTTTCTTTAAATATCTAAAATATCGCATGTAGTGAATGAAAACGAAGAGGATGGCGAATTTTCATCCGCCACAACAGCAACCATCCAATAGTGACAAGTTTCAGTTTGATCAAAAAACAGAAAAGGACAAACACTTGAAAACCAGCTTTACCAGATTGTCAAAGAAAAATGGACCTTAACATGACGCACAATTAACGAGCAGCAATTGATGTTACATCCGGATCAATATTGAAAAAGTAGGGTTTTTTTCTGAGATAAACTTTTCCGTAGAAATAAAAAAAATGCATCAAATAAACTTTGCAAGCATCCATTGCACGTATCGTAACATATAGCAATGTTTTCCTTTTTTAGTGTTATTCTTGGATGATATGATTACTGGAGTGCATTGAAAATAATGACGGATTATTCAATGACAATCACAGGTAGTACGGCACGAAAACGAGAGAGAGAGAAAAATTTGAAAAAGAAGAAAATTACAACTCCAATTCGTGTACACTTACGCGTTTATGATGTCCACCAGCCAGAGAAAGAGGACATTTGATGCAGTAAGATCATCACTTGAAAACGTCTGGCGTTATTCGTGTTGTTCGTTCAAGCGACTGTGGCTAAAAGAATACTGTTACATCTGCGGCGTCTAGATGACCTTTGCTTTTTAAAACGCGTCACTTTTACAACTCAGCATGAATTTAGTATCTAAACGTACGTAATAAGTTGGTACGTGTCCAAGTACGAATAATGTTAAAAATATTTCGGTATTTTTAGTCTTTTGAAATAAAAGGGGATATAGTATTCGATCGATGGTTTTTTTGTTGTTCTTTTTTTTTTCGCAGTAAAGTACAAGAAAAGAGCCACCACACTTTAAAAATAAGAGACAACTGCATTTGCCGCAAAGCAGGTGCGATAAAAGAACAGTGTTGGTCCATTTGATAAAGGATCCCTCTGTTTGATTCCTCAATCGATCAAAAATAAATATTTCTAAAACTAATTTTTTTTCCCCAAACTTTCAACAGTCAGGACGGGTCCCTGAACTATACCTGCGAAAATTTACTTCAGAGAGTCAGTCATGCTTTTCAGAACCTTTTCACAGTCTTAAAGCGGAAAAGAAAATTACTCTCAACTTCACTTTGATTAACAAGAAATCTGCATAAGTCTTCGTCAAAACACAAAGACATGATGGCGTTTTAATTTGATGGTGGCTAAAAGCCGACAGCTATCTTATTAGCCGCCGCCAACACTTTCATCCCAGTCCACTTTTATCTACTGTTTATTCTGAAACAGCTGCCTTCTTCTTCCTTTCGCTGAGAGCTTGTTATTCCATACGCTTTTATCACTGTTTCACACAGGCTAGTTGAATCACAAAACACAGCAATCGCTCATTTTTCAGTAAACATCTGATAGTCGACAACACATGCACTATCACGTACAGAGATCAGTGCAGCTTCCATTATCTGTTGATAATTTACAAGGAATTGCCGCAGCACCTTGCTGATGTTGAAACAAATGGAATAATGAACGAAATGAGAGACGGAACTGGACTCACATGACGTCATTGCACAAGCAACCAATCAAAAGGTTGCACTTAGAAAACCCTGCGAGGACACCACACTTGGTGAATTAAACATGCTGTTCTGATATTTTTGATTTTTTCTTCATATGGTCTTTACGTGAAAACATTACACATTGTATCGTATCGTCTGACGTAGGTTTGTGCGTCATTTTGTGGAGAATGGTCGCCACCCACGAACTGGCAAGTGGCACACATTCTGCTCCGAAAACATTAGATATAACATATTTCGATACGAACAAGTCAACTTATCTTGTGCTTGACTAGAATCTTTGCTTCACAATTTTCAAAAAACAACCATCATCTAAGACCGAATGATACCCCGACGCGAAACAAGTTACAAGGGTTTTTTTAGTTTTCTTTCCTAGTTGATCATTTTATTATGTACCCAGTTTCACTGTGGACTCACTCGGCTGCCCCTCGTGAGTCCACAATATTTTGACCACTGTGATGACGCGTATTGTTGTCGATAAGAGTACAGACCACGCTAAACTACATTCGATTTGTTAAATTTTCGAATTCGATGACATAGCGAAATCGTGTCCATGCAGTCTCTTACCGAACAATAAACCAATATGGCGGCACAACGTGTAAGCCTAGTTTCTCTAGATTGAATCCGGATACCATCGGATGCGTGTGGACAGGTGAATTCGATTTGAATACGCTACGTGCGGACGGGGAAATGTTTGAATCCGGAAACAAAAAGTTGCGGATTCAAAAATATCCGGATACGTGTGGACGGAGCCTAAGACCTTAATTAATTTACAATTCATAAGCTATGAACCGGAACTTAAGCGAGTAAGGATACAAACCGCTTACATAAACAAACTAAACTAGCGTAAAAGATAATTACCTTGGTACTGCTTTGATCACCAGAACAGTGATAAACTTGGAGAAACTTGTTAATTTGCGGTGAATTAACAGATCTTGCGTCAACTGATCTTGCTGACGAAAAAAGCTAATCCTTTATACCGTTAGTTGGGTGTCACGATGCCTACGCGTGTGCTTTCGCGACACAACAGAACTTACTAGATAGACCTAGAAACAAATTAACGTACAGGCGAAACAAATACGCATGAAAAGCCTTAAATAAATGAACGCGCCTAATACAACTAAAATAGTACTCTTAAGGCTACAAAGTATAGTAATTGGACGTAAAAACAGCTTAAATAAGAGACGTGTACAAAACATGCGCAATGTTGCGCGTGCAAAATTTGTTGCAGAAGCGCGCGTCGCCTTAGGTGTCGTATATCGCGCGCGCGCACAATTTAACTGCTGTAGCTGCAAGGATGTGTAATATTTATGCTTTGTTATATGGCTAGCTCCGTGAGAGGGCAAGATGAACCGAATCCTCCACTGTGATTGGCTACCCGAGTGGACAAAATGACGCTATCTTGCCCGCTTGGGATTACCCGCTGTGTCCCACAAGTAAATAATATTCTTTTTTCATATACTAAATCCTTTGTTTTCCAAGGTTGTTTCTATCATGATGGCTGGAGATTGGCCTTGTTCTTTTTTTCTTTCTTTTTTGCGGGTTGTGGACCTCAACTCCGTCTCGGTGCAGAAACACGCAAAAAAAAAAGAACTTGGCCAATATTCAGCCATGTTGACCTCACGCCCGGTCAATAACCCATATTCGGCCCATATATATGTAAAGTAAATATATATAGCATTGCCCTAACCAAAAAAATGAACTTGTAATGCGTGTAATGAGTGTAAGATGACCGCAAGCAAGCCGGAATGAAAGCTAGCCGATCCAGCTAGCCGATGCTCAGCCTCTACAAAAATAGGTCCGCAATGCAGACAAACGAGGCAGTTTATTGACTTTTGGTGACACTTGTACTGGTAACAAAAGTAATGATAAAAAATTGAAGGAAGACAAATATCGTTCCTTATTGTAAGTTGACTAACGAGAGAAAAAGCCTCCGAGATACTTTTTACTTCTGGATTTTCCGCATTTTGAAGCACTTCACTTCCAAACAGCTTTTCGTGCACCCTACAAGAGAATACTTGAAACGGCGATATCCGCCGATGGATTTACTTATTTTGAATTTGAACCCTCGACTTCAACTTATCTGTCTAAAGCTAGGGAAGAAAAATTTATTGTGCGACTGTTTCCAGGACCAGGAGGTTGCCCGACATGTTCTAATAGACGAAAGCTTCTCAATCGCACGCGTAATGAGGACGAAAGCACAAGTAATCTGCGTGCTCGAAGGAAAACGTCAGTGTTTTTCGATATTTTATGACCTCAACATGAGCACAAAAAGCATAACTGATAGTGAATTTTTTCGCGTTTCCTTCGGTAAAATTCCGTAAAATTTGGCAGACTGGTAGGAAATATTTTACTTTAGTCGGAGCTCGTTTTTCACGGGAATCTATGACACCAGTTTTTTTGCAGCGGTAAGACATAAAGTTTTAAAAATCGAAAAAACTGCCTGTACAAACCCTACCTTTTTCGTATCCCGCAGGATGCGATATGCTATGAAAATGTTGGAAGATTTCACCGAAGGAAATTCAAGAACATTAGAAATACGACCATAATAAAGTAAAAAACACATATTTTTGTTCAACCCAAAATTTTAACAGAGATGATAGTAAAACGCTATATAATCATTGCTTATTACATGTAATAAGTTTGAGAGGACTGGTTGTAAAAACGAATGCAAAACAGAAGGCTTGCGCTCGCAACGCCATAAATGATTACCCTATGGAACCACGTTAAGTGGGTGTTTTGATGACCAACTAAATACGTTTAGCTGCGGGAAATATTTAATAGTTCAACTCATGCAATTTTTACGAACTACGTGATTGGGTGCAGCTTGAGGTCGATTTTGAGAGATAGCATCATTCTTTATTTGTCCAAATTATTTGCTGATCCAACCTGAAAGAAATTTTCAGAAAAAGAAAAAAAAAAACGAAAATAAGGGCCGAAAACACAGGCAGGCCCCGAGTTTAAACTTCAGAACACTGGATTGGAAGGCGAGAATCTTACCACGGTACAACCATGAACAGGGCCCAAGAACGAGGTTGATCTCGTATCCGGTCAAATGGACGAACGCCTCCGATGTTGACAGAAAATTCGAGAGCACGGTTGAAAATTTTTCTTTCATTCTTTCACTATTTCCTCACAAAATAAACTGTTCTCACAGCTTGTGCGCACAGAATAGCTTCATTTTCGCGCTTTGAAATCTTACAAAACACGCTGAGATTCATGGCCGCACTGCCACTGTATATAATAGATTCTCAAATCCATCGAAAACTGCCTCAGTAGCGATCACGAGTCATTCAAATAACGCGCGGAAGGAGTAGCCCTGACATGAAAGCAGCGGAGGGAGGGGGGGGGGGGGGGGGAAACGTTAAGCAAATACCCTGGACAACAAACATTATATAACGTCTATTTTATAGATATATTACGATTACTTGTTAACCAAAATGTACAACATCCATCAACTCGTGCAATACAAAATGTTCATCAAAAAGAACTTTCTAACTTGACTCTGTTTCATACAATCAGGAAATCATCCAACAAATACGTCACGTAAGAAAAGAATACATAACAAAACACGATGATGTAAATCAAACATGGGATATGTTGCACAGTAAAGTAGGTTAAGAAAGAAATCCTAGTCAAATTGCGGAAAAGTTGAATACTACTTCCTACACTTTTCTAAACCATCACTAAAATGTCGAACGCTAATACAACAAAAAGTCAATCTTTTCCAATTTAAAGGACCTCAGTCACGGTATTTTGGCCAAGACCAAAATACCCTCTAAATAGAAGAAAACCTGAAAATAGTAGTTTACTAAGATTGAAAAACACCATAGAGATAATGATACAACGTTTAGAAACAAGGATGGTAAAGGATTGATTCACACGGATTACAAACGACGAATTTGAAAAAATTAGGCTGAACTTTTTAAGGTGGGTAACTGTGACGTAGCTCCTTTAAAGAGAGTTAAATCTTTCTCGGTCAACATGTGGTTGAATTGGTAGTTTAAAGTTTCAGAACATAACATGTCACTTTGTGAAACTTCCCGTAAGGTTACATTGCAGTTTCCGTGGATTTTAACAATCAATCGCCTTCTTGAAGAAAGAACTGCTGTCTTATCCAAGTTGATGTGATAACTAAAACCAACAAAAAAGGAGAATTTACATCAATCGTGTGTTTGACAAAAAGACGAGGAATCAATCACTAAAAGAGCACATCAAAATAAAAGGTCTGCTCAAATCTCTTCGTCTGAAGAGTGCTGCCCTCCAAGAGAGGGCGTGGCACCGATAGAGAACACCTCTTCAGACAGTTCTTTGATGAGTGCTGTGCTATCCGTGTCTGGGAAATCCACCACAGGGTTCATATCTTGGTCTACTGCTAAATTATCCGACGGGTTACTCTCCTTGCACTCAAAACTCGGTGACAATCTGGAGAATGCGGGATCCATTCCAATCTCTGGGTCTGTTAACCCAGCTAAGGGATCTCGAGGACCTGATTGGCTGCCGAATCCCTCATAAACGCCCGCTGGCGAGTTGTTCATTTCGGACGACGATTCGCTCGTTCCATCTTCGGAGCCTTTTTGGCGGTCTTCGTTTTGCCTAGCGGGATTATCTTCGTTGTCATCCATAGGTTCTCCGTTATCGCTGTCTTCGGACGATGACGAAGACGACGACGACGAAGATGACGACGAATCATCGGAGTCCGAATTATCTGCAGAATCATCGCTGACATCAGCTCTCGGCTCTTCATCGTTCAATTTCATTCGCTTCTTGACGACTTCTGGTTCGGGCTCTGCGCTATTCAGCTTTTTGCTTGCCGCAGTTTCGGAATCAGTTTCTTTCTTTGAGTTTGCCCGGTTCTTGGACACTCCTTCATCGTCTTCTTTTCCCTCGGTTTTGTCCGAACCGCTGTCCGAAAGCGTATTACTCCGTCGGCGCTTTCTCGGACGAATAATCGGTCCCTCGTCATCTTCCTCGGAAGCACTTTCACATTCTTCATCTTCGACAACTCCGTTCACAATTAATCCATCCTTGGACTTGTCATCCAGACTGCTGTTAATCACATCTACCTGTCGATCGCTGGCGTCCTCTGGAACCTCCTTGTCTTCCACGCCAGTGTCTTCTGTACCATTCTTGGCGTGAGGTCCGTTGGCTGCTTCGTTTTCCTTGTCGATGAGCGCCAAGTTGGTGTGCACCAGAGGGGTCCATCTCAGTGCGTCAGGATCCAGCGAGGTGCGGTTGCTCTTTCTTAGTTTTTCCATGTGTGTGTTGATCAGGCGTTGGTTAACACACAGCACAAACCTGTGGATCAGACAAACAACTTTGAACTCTCATACTGATTTAAAATCGCTCTAACTTTAAAGTCTACGGCTGAGGACGGAGGGTGTGACATTCAAGTGAAAGCCCCTGATCGTTACTTTCAATTGGTACTACTTGAAAAAATGTCTTTGCTGAGCCTCGGTACCCTAGAGAGTAAACGGCAAAAAGCACCAGACAAAATATCTTGACGACATATTTGGCTGACTAAATTTCGTCTAACATTGGAGACTGGCAAGGAGAAATCTATTTGCTTTGCAAACTGAGGTACGGTCATACTGATAGACTAACAGAATACCTATGGCTATGACTCACTTGCCGTCCCGTTTCTGAACCATGTTGAGAATCTGTAGTGTAGCAGCAATGTCATGCGGATCCATTCCAGTCGACTTACTAATCCCTGCAAACAAACGGCATTTCACTGTTCAGATCTTCCTCACGCCGCCCCATCCTGATCCTCTGGGTCTTACTATGCACTTACTTATACAAGACTTCCCTTTTTCTGTCCTATTTCCGTAAACCCGGCAGCATTTTACCAATTCCCGTCACCAGAAAAATAAAACATCCTCAATCAAAATTCAACGGAATCAGGCTGAGCCTAGAATATCCAAACAATAATTTTCAAGATAGTCATAAAAATGACCACACCTATGCAAAACAGAAGTTATCAATCATTTATCTTTGTGACAACAATTAGCAGGAAATCTTCAAGGTGGCGGGGGTATTGCATGCAGTAAGTTCTTTTAATAACTTTTAAAAAGATAAGCCCAGTTCTGGATCAGAAAGAAAAAATAAAGTGAAGGTATTATTCGCAGTTAAGAAGCTACAAATACCACCAATGCTCACCTCTAATGGTTACATGTTTTTCTTTGTGGTCGTGCAGATACTCTAGTAAAACACTCTTCCAGTAGCTACGATAGCTGATCAAACCAAGGTCTGACAAGGGTTTCTCAGGAGATCCAGGCTGGCCTTCAATTCTCGACAAGAGATAACCTTCGATGGAAGAATATATTATGTTAAGAAAGCACCCGGATGACACTCAAACTATATTTTACTTGTAACTTACTCTAAGAAGGTTTCGTCAATGTAGGGCATGGATACAGGGATATAAGAGGGTGAAAGAAAAATGTGCAAAGACAACAAGAAAACCACAAACATGTAACCCCCCCCCCCCCCCCACCACCCCCACTACTCTACTTATACTTATCAGATGGGTCATAAGGGGACAACGTCTCCCAGAGATTTGACAAAGTCTGCTCTTTTTAGTGCGGAGGTTGTTAAGAACCACCAGGGATCATGACACCGATATGCTAACACGCGACAACTTATCTACTACACACTCATTGGACAGTAAGACCCAGAAACTCTTCGGCTGCTTCACAATGTTCACATGCTCTCTCATTTTCCGACTGTTACCGTTCGGTGGTGGTAAATGTAGCAGGAGAATCAGGTAAAGGACATAATGACTGAGGGTAAAATAGATAGGCTAGTTTAAGAACAGAAGCAGGCTTACTGAAGTCGATGAGCAGGCGGCCAAATCCTTGTCTCTGATAGTGAGGCATGGTCATAATACAAGACACATTGTACTTCTGTTGACATGACTTTTCCTGTGGAAAACGATTGGATATAAATCAGTTGGAATATGTCCATGCGTCATATTGGAACTCAGAAAAAGAAAATTTTCTCTTCTCATTATGAACGTCCAACGCTTGCAGTGTAAAAAGATTTAGATACCTTAATGTCTACAATGAAACAAGTTCTTGAATCAAAACACGCGCGTTCCACAAGTGGTGCTGACAGTCGGCTGACAGTTGGTGACCTCGCGGTCAGGGAGGACTTAAAACTGAATTTTCCCCACAGGAAGTTCAGAACATGTATCAATGTCCTAAAGAGTTTTTGGTCGACAATCAGGAAAATGAAAGGAGTAACAACTACACAGGCACAAGAATCCCACGTATTAATAAACATTCAACAAAGATATAGACCGTGAGCAAAACCTCACCTTTGAGAAATAACCCACCAAATGACAGCCTTTCTTATCGTTCTTTGTTAAAGCATAGAACAAGAATGGCTCAACATCGTAATACAGAGTCTTGTGATCAAGAAACAGCTTGGCTAACAGGCAAAGGTTCTGACAGTAGATCTAAGATATAAACACATATGGAATTGTTCACAAAATAATGTACCGTACTAAATAGAAAAGCCTTAGTTTCTCCAAGTAACGACTCGCTTAAAAAAAGTGCCAGTACAATCAAAACTGGCGAGAAAATCAATTTATTCCAACATGGGTTTGCACATAAGCTTTAGAAAACGCAAGAAGAATTAACGTTTAATGTCTGAAATACATCACGCATTGACTCAAAAGCAGAGCCAAGATTTTGCAAAGGGCTTACCTTGTTAACTGCACCATCCACTTCAAATACCGAGATTTCACCTTTACGGTAAATTTCATTAGCCGGTGGATGAAACCATTTGCATTTTGTCTACAACAAGAAATAAGAGAGAAAACTACTGTGAATTAGGTGGAACAAGACTGCAACAAAACAAATACAATAAAGTCAAATAAAATAAAATAAAATAAAATAAAATAAATACAATATAGTCGCTTTGTATAGGTACTTTACCATGTGGCGCATCAGGATGCTGGTGCTTTTCATGTACTTGAGGCAAAACTCACACAGGTAGAGTTTGGGAAGTCTGCAAGATAACATGCAAACAGTTCATGCTACTATGCATAATCAAGAAAATAAAACTGCATGAGCAATTTACAAATGAAAATACCAACTGCACCCATGTGATACACATGCAATTTTGTAACAGCATCCTCAATTAATCTGTTCATCAATAGCAAAGAGAGAAGGGGTGGGGGTGTTAATCTCACTGCACAATGTACATTGACTTTGCTGTACTGTGTCTGCACACCATAGCCTCAGGCTAAATATTTCTTGGTCCAGCCCTCTCACTCAATAAATTTAAGTGTCAGTATATAACATATATTGCTAGTCACTTTATGCTGATGAGCACCAGCCTGATGGGTCATAAGACCTAGAGCTCTCCTCAAGGTGTTTTGTATGCAGAAGATTTCTAAGTCCTTTCACTTTAAGTAAAAGCATTGCTCACTGAATCATATGTACAGTGCAGATGCTGAGACTTTAACCTTCACAGAAATATGTTACCTGGCATACTCTTGAGGATACGGTGAAGAGTACCATGTAACTATCTCATACCGACCAAACTGGATCAGTGGGGGTGAGCGAGTACTTGGCACAAGAGTGGTGGATGAATCCAGATTCATAGCAGCATTAGCTTTTTCCTGAGCCTGTTTGAACAGTGCTAGATCCTCCTCAGTCACTCCTACATGTCAACACACAACGTAACACTTGACATAATATGATATTAGCAGACCATATTGTAATGGTCCTTCTTACAGATGGCACGTATTTCTGTCAGTTTAGGCATAAGCAATTCAACCGGATGTCCGATATTTTTGGATTTCTAAACAGAACTTTCCAAGGTTACTTGTTTGTTCTGGTCAAGGAGAACAAGGACTCTGGGTACAAGGAGGGTAGGATGCACAGTGAGGAAAAATCCTCCATAGGAAAAACGATGGAGGCTGTACATTTTACCACAATATCTTGTGAACCCAACACAACAATTACACACAGAGAGCCATTTTTTGCCATATTTGTCCCTGTATGAAAAACAATGTCCATACTAGGTTTGAAGGTTTTAGAACTTTCCTGTCATACTTATGAGCACTGTCTGTGTTTTCTTGCGCTAAGAATTATGGGTATCTGTACCAACAGCCCTTTTCACAGTGAATTTTTCTCATTTGCGTTACAATGTAATCCAACATGGATGCAAGGCTATTTCGGGCTAAAACTACAAAATAGCCTGAAATTGCCTCACCTACATGCTAGATTTTATTGTAATGCAAATGAGCAAAGGTAACCCTGAAAAGGGCTATTGCCATGATTTTTTCCTAGGGACGATTTGACACTGATATCAGGAGTTTAATACAAAATCAAGTATCCTTGAGTGACTAACCTGGGGGTAACTGCTGTTGTTTTCTGGGTGATGTGGGTGAGAGTGGAGTCATGGGCTGTACTTTACTGGAAGCAGGTGGTCTACCAGGTCGCCTCTTGGGAGTTTCGTCAGCAGACTTAGAATCTTCCTCAAACTTTTTGGTCTCATTGGCAATTGGGCAAGCTGGAAGGCTGCAACAAAACCACATCTACATTGTACATGTAACTGGAGTACAACTTAAGGGTACAATACAATCCCAAACACTCAAATCCTCAGGACAAAAATTCACTGTATTTTAGCTATTTCAACTTCTGCAGGTCAGTTGTGAAAATCTGAGAGTTTTAAAAATGTTATAAACTATTGTATCTTGGAGATAAGTAAATACAGCTGTTTATCCACCAAGGTGATAACTTCCAGATATGATCTTGCAAATATACAATAATTCTACTGCACCTCCTATGTGATGTAAATCTTCCATTGACATGACCTGATCCATCACAACCTGGTGTAGGACACACACTTGACCTGAAAGACACGTCAAACAATTTAGCCAACATATCTGGCTAATGATAACATATAAAAATTAAATATTATTCTACAAAACTGTGCTGCCTATAAGATAGCAGCTGCCTACAGAAAATATTTTCCATGTTTACCTTGTTTGATTGGTGTCACTGTTTAGCATACACCAGACCAAACAAATAGAAAAAGCCACACATTGAATTCATGAATATTACATGTTACTGAGTCTAAAATTATTGCACTCACCCTTGAACTTCTGCTGTTGCTTGAGGTTGAATTTTTCTGCGTGGCGGGCTGGTGATAGGAGTCTCTATCTGTCCTTTTTTCCGTCGACCAGGTGTTTTTACCTTACATCCTGAGCAAACCCAGCTTCCTAAAGGGTGTATATGAAAAAGATTAATATTAAAAAAAAAAGCAAAAGCCTTAACCAATAATATGAGTGTCTTACACAAATGTATGGCAATAAGCGACTCACACCAAGAACTCTCAAATTATCTAGCCTGCGAACAGGCTCCCGGTTGGTTTTAGAGCGAGCTAGCAGAGTGTAGTATAGGGCGAGCGGGACGAGCCGAGAGTGGTTTGGTGACGAGGGAGTGCACGGGGGAGCCTGTAGACATTCCATTGATGCCGCCGTTCCATGATACCAGCTCGTGGTATCAAGATCTGATTGGTTGAATCAATGACTGTTGACAGCTTTGAGAAGCTTTGAGATAAATATTTGACAGATCTTGACAACTGCATGTAAATTTACATAATTCTTGCCGTGACAGACAAAGATGGCTTCTGCGTGCAATGTACAGTTCACTGATGTGGAATTCGAGGTAGCTTTGAGCAATTCTTTGCAACATTTTCATCACATCTCTGGTTTGAAACATGAACAGAAGCTATGCCTGGAAACTGTGGCACAGAAGCGCGATGTTTTCGGTATTCTACCTACTGGTTTCGGGAAGAGTCTTATTTTTCAATTGCTGCCGTGTCTACTGAAAGACTTGTGGAAACTACTAAGTGCTTGTGTCTTAGTTGTGACGCCTTTAGTTTCTATAATGAAAGACCAGGTTGAAGAGTTGACACGTCTAGGTCTGAGAGCGTTTGCCATTGGCTTACGAGACGAAAAAGAAGAGAAAGAACTGGTCACCGGTGGATTTGAACCAAAGTTGCGCACTTACTGTGTAGGCACCCATCAAAATGAGGAACGGCTCTTACTGCAACGACAGACAGATCGATCAAGAAAGGCGCTCCATGTGAAGCGCTACCCTCCTGAAAGCTATGCTTCTTGATCTCTTCCAACAAACAAATCAGTAGTTCAGTTTCTCTGGTTTGTTCCGTCCATGACACAACCTTCGCATCAAAATCGTCACCAAATTTCTCCTGCATGCGAATAGTTGACTTTTGAGACATAGTAATAGCCAAGTGATGACACCTTTGCAATGTCGCCGCTTTCACACCGCCATGCAACAACAACAGACCATTTCTGTAGTGAAAGGCACTTAGCTTCTGGTTGTACTGTTTAAGGCAAATACAGGCAGCAGCACAAAGAGCATTCCTCGTTTCAGGTTTCTCATCAAAGGCGTTTGGTCCACGGAGAATACTTTTTCTGACTGATTTCGGTTTACCAGACTTACAAACCGCGGCCAGGAAGCAAATTAAATGCGGTAGAATGCTATAAAAAGCCAATATATCAGCACGGGAAAAACCATCAATTTTGACAGGTTTAATTACCTACTTGACTGATTTGTAACAGGCTAATCACCAAGGGGTGGAACGGCGTATCAAAAACAATGTCTACAGGCTCCCCCACGTCCCACTCACTTCGCTCGTGGATTCACGCTCCGACTCCCACTTGCTTTGCTCATGGAATCACGCTTTCACTCACTGAATTTTTTTCCACCCTCGCTGGGAGCCTGTTCGCAGGCTACAAATTATCCAGATTACCCAATTACACAACTGACATCTCTCAATTCATCTTTTAAGATTGGAAATAAAATCTTAGGGAAAAAAATGTATTCAAAAATATCTCAATGATATCATTTGATCATTATCAAAAAGTATAGCAGATACTATACAGTCTATTATATATGTAAAAAAGTAAGAAATAATGGTCCAATAATCAATTATGAACTAAACTTTAGTTGCAAGAAATTACTGTTAAGGTTTAAAGCGTTTTCTTGTTAGGTTAGCAGTTTGCACAATTCAAATCAAATTGAGTGCCAACTTTAGGTTTCAATGCCCAAAGTGAATACCAAACAATGACCACTTTACACCATTAATGTAAGATGTGCATTAGCAACACTAGTCAACATTAGAACAGAGTGAACAAAAACAAATTGGCAGTGAAGCTTGCAACTGCAAAGCAATAAACTGCTCCTGGAATGGTGTTTAATGCAAATGAAAAAAAAGTCTTTTCAGTAAGGAAAAGTATACCCTAACTTGGCCAGGAACATTGGCCAAATTACCAGTAATCCCAAGCAAGTTCAAAATGGGTCCCCTGTGACCTTCAGTAGAAGTAGATAGATAGATAATCTTTATTTAGACATGGTAAAAACTCCGTCAGCTAAATCTGAATAACTAATAATAAATAGTAATTAAATAAAAAAAAAAGCTGCTTTCTACGAATGTCATGCCTTATACATCTCTTTTGAGTAGGCGTTTAAACTGCCTCATGGACTCTACTTCCCTTAAACCCCTGGTATAATGCCAGTCACACCAGGGATTTCATTAAGGGCCAGGCAACTGGCAAATTGATTGGCTATGAGGATGCATGATTTCGCCCATCTGGTTTGACCATCTAGGGAAGGTTTTTCTTACACAGATATTCAGGTCAAAAAGTTTTGTCAACCTGTGAGAGCCAGTTGCCCTTCTGTTGAAAACGTTGATGAAACTCCCGCACAAGTATTTGACATTACTGCTATGCATAATTAGTTTACAATTACTGTACTTTTGAAGTGTAATGATTCTTAAAACATAGAGCAGAGAAGAGAGTTGCTACCTGTAGGTGTTTCAGTCATTGGAGGAGACAGACATTCCATGTGGAATCCTTTGTCACATGCATCACAGAATAAAAGGTTATCCTGCAACCAACCATGCAGAAGTCTCAGTGACATCCACAACACATTTAAGGGTTTCATCTTTTCTATGTTAAGCCAGCTGTTAATGATGATACTTAGAGAGAGCTCGTCCTAGAAGGAATAGTTACTTGAAATATAGGTTCAAAACCTAAAACTTGGAATTCCAAATAATACTGAGAATAAATTTGATCAGAAGAATTGCCACAACTAGCTACAGAATAAAAAAAACCTCTACAATTTCAATCAACAAACAATATGCAAAAATCTGGATGGTTACTTATTTAGTTGGCATGTAAACTATGTGCATTCCGCCATATTTTCCTCACTACTTCTCCAGTAACAGTGAAGATTACAAAGGTTGGATACACATAGTACCTCCATGAATGGTACAGCTAGAAGCATCTTTCTACAAGAGGCCTGCACCTAGTGTTTTTTTTTTTTGACAGCTTCACAGAGAATAGGCAGAATGTTTTGTGGCATCACAGGTACTAATGACAGTGCTTTGCTGAGCACAATTTTCATATTCTCATAGGGATTCAACACAGCTACAAGTCAATTTTTTCTTACAGCATTTCCAGCATCCTGGCAGACAGAGCACACTTTGCACTCAATGCACTGCCAAGGTTCTTGCTTAATGCGAGCTGTTAACTCGGGAGAGTACTTCAAACATGATGGATGACCTAAAAACAAGACATAACTAATATCATAACCCTGTCTTTTGAGTATCACAGTAAAACTTTTAATATATTAAAAATGATACAAAAAAAAACACTACACAGGCTAAAAAGTTCACAAGTAAAGAAATGGTTTATCTGAAGTGCTAATGAATGAGCAGTGACAGTAATTACAAACATACCGCTAACTAAAAATTCTCAAAACAACAATGAACATTTAAAGAAATGTTCAACAAGTAATAAAAAGAATTAGTTTTCATAGATTGCCAGAAAACCCACTTGGGGGAAACAAACAAATTGTATTGCATTATAGTAAGAGTTTGAACTTGTCACATTGTAAGCTAAGAACAACAATATATTGGTACATTTATCTGCAAGAATTAAAGAAAATATTATTCCACATGGGCTTCTAAGCATTCTCTTCCTGTAAATGAAAGTGATCAAATGTGTCTGGGAAAATTAAGTCCAGAAATTGGTTTCCATGTAATATTTCTCAGTTGCGATAAAAATGTAAAAGCAAGTACAGGCTCTTTTCTTTAGTAATCTGTCCTTCTACTCCCATTTTTTTTTTATGTTCACTCAAACCAGATGGAGGCTAACTCAATAACCTTGCGGTTCTATTTGCCTCCATGCACAAACTATATACCATTGTCACCCTTAATTGTTATATATGTATCTTTCTTTCTTTTTTATGCTAACATTGTAATTTCAAAATGTAAGTGCAAAATAAAGTAAAGTTGAAGTTGATGTTACAAAGTAAGACAGAAGTCATAACAAAACATGATCAACATTTTAGCACCAAAAGGCTCAGTCTTCAGACTCACGAATGTTTTATTAGACACAGACTTACCGCTATTCCCACAATCAGCACATGAAATGAGTTCTTCTTGCACACCATCCTTGTTACGTTCACCCGTTCCAAGGCAAAATCCACAATAAGTGCTAGCATCAACTTTCTTCTTCTTAGGCTAAAAATTTATGACATCAAATTACTTGCTTTTAATAAACTCTTATTGTTCATTTGCACTGTGTTTTTAGGTAGAAAATAACCACAGTCAGGTTTGTACAGTAAAAGCCTTTTAAAGCAGAAAATTAAGGTGGTGCTAAAGTACTGGCCTGGGTGGTTCAAAGAGTGGATAACACTATCCACCAGATAAATCACTATCCAGCAGATAGCTTGGTTTACTTTGTTAACACTTATCCACTGGATAGCGATATATCCAGTGGATAGCGTTTTCCAACCTTCAAACAACTGGGGCCTGAAGTTTGCATTTAGTTTGACATAATTCACACCAGTTTGATTGCAATCAGAATTTTTTTGTCACAACATGGAAACAAAAGACTATTAAATCAGGACGGTTAAAACTCTACATCAAAAACAATATTTAAACAATGTCAGTGAATACATAACACTGGATAATAAAATAATCTACTCTAAAAATGAAAATTAAACTGTTCTTAGTGTATTGTACATGAAGGCTGTATTAATTCAAAAATTGAATGAAGTTCTTCCAGCATCAAGCACACTAGGGGGATGGGAGATTGCTAGTTACATGAGAAGTAACACACATTATATCCTTCCTGTTCAAAGGCACAATTCAAGTCTCCATGCGACAGTGTCAACTCATTTCTCCATCAAGATGTTATGCTCAAACCATCAACTTACTACATTACAGCACCCTATGCTCTAAGATGCTGCTAAGCTTAAATGTAACTATCATCCCCTTCAAGTAGAAAGAAAATCAACCAATTTCTCTATCAAAATGCTGCTGCTCAAATCATTAAGTTACTACATAACTGTGAACATAACTCTAAGATGCTCCTTGTCGGCCACCAGATGAACATAATAGAGAACATGCAAGCACACAACAGAGAATTCAAGACGTATTGTTTGGTACATGTAACTGTAAGATTCCCTCAAAAAGCTTGGTAATATTAATAAATTAATAATAATAATATTATTATTAATTATTATTATTACTATTATTATTAATTAATAATATTAAGATTATTATTATTATTATTCATCAAGGCTCATGGAATAAATCAATATCACTAAAATTACGTTAACTTTTTTTCTTCTTCCAGTGTTTCTGGCACTGCAAATCAGATCTCTTAGTGTAAACAGACAGTTACTCACTTAAGCTGATATAAAATTTACAAGAAATAATGATTATGAGTTACTTTAAGAGCAATATATACCTACCTGGTGCCAAAGGTGATGTACACTACTTTAGCGCTAAAATTATTATAAAGAGTACATAGAATTACAGTTTGATATATTAAATCTCTCACACAATACAAACCTTGGGAGGTGATGCAAGTCTGTAATATCTTCCTTCCTTGATCAAAACCTCAGAGGCAAGTCCTTTCTTAAGTGACTCTTTGATCCGTATTTGTGTATTACTAGGAGATTCTAAACTTGCAGCATGACGATCAACAACATAACTATGAATAGCTTGCTGTGTGCATCCATTTTCATCTCCTACATTCTCAAGAGCTTCCTTAATAAACTCCAGGAAGTCTAAGGGTCTTTCAACAGTTCCTCGTATATGATGAGGTACTTTAGCAGGGTCCTTATACGAGGCTTTGTCTTTAAAAACTACCTTTAGAACTCTCCCTGTTTTCACACACAGCTCAAGTTGTTCCAAAGCCACCTGCGGGTCTAAGCCATAAACATGTTGAAGAATATGAGCAATACGGTCCTCACTTGGCCGTTGCTTTTGTCCCTTGACCTTGCCTATAGCAGCGATTATCCACAGAGCATACTTTGGATCTGGTTCACGGTCTTTATCCTTCTCCTTTTCCTTCTCCTTTCCAACACTGCTTCTTCCACGTGCCATCTTTGATCAACAAATCCCAATCACAAAATAAAAGCTGAAAGACATAAAATAAAACTAATTAAGACAAATGAAGCACAAATTCTACTAAGGGAACAAATAGGCACAACTGTATTACAAGGTTAACTAACAATAAAAACCTTGATTACTGTGAATTACCTGCATAATTATTTAACATTTACTTAAAGGTATTTAATTTAATGTGCACTGTTCTAGATTGTGTAACCATGATGTTTAAAGCTTGCACTCCATATATACAATATATGGGTCTTGTGCTATATGTATAACCACTTTGCTGACTAAACATTATTTATGTTACAAAGCTAAATGAATCAAATGTGACATTTAGCTTTTTCCAAATTGAAAAACGAAATAACTAGAGGTTTCGGAATCTAAATTTTCAACTACATGTATGCATATAATCGTGGATAGTAGAAGGCATGACAAAATTTAAACAAATACTAGTCCTGAAGCCTCCCTTTTCAAGTCATCCAACTCACTGACAGCCCAGACAATTTCAAATTACATATCACAAATACAGATCTATTAAGACTCTTCTATTTTGATCTCACAAAGATCTCTAATTTTTCACCGACCTTAAAATAAACTAGATATGTAAAAGTCGATATGAACAGCAGGGGAATAATAATCCTTGATGGAAAGCTTTGAATATGATACAATAAAGATGACAAACAGAATGAATTCGAAGAAAAATTCTAGCCTCATACACACATGTATTCAACATACCCAATTCTCACTTCGACAACAAAAGTTTTAAGTGATCATAATCCATTTCGCTTAATGTCTCAAGGCAAAGCTTTGCATTTTTAGCAGCAGCTGCAGCTGAAATCGACAAGATGATTGATCATTCATCTGTGTCCATACAAAACTTCACATGTTAAAGTAGAACAATGAGCTGAGCTACCTGCCACTCATTTCTGTCTCAAATTTGCATTTTAATAAAAACAAAAGAAGAAATCATTTAAAAACTGCCATATCTTCATCCATATCAAGATAAATTACATCTTAAAATGTTATGAAAACAGTTTTGACCTGTATCTCTTCTTCGACATTTTGCCTTCAAATACAAATGTAACAAGCCTTCAGTAGATAAGTCTATGAAATTAAAACTTGGATATATGCAAATAAAAGTTGATAATGGATTTTATTACATTTGCACCTTTGCATGTGTTCAAAATAAAAATTACTAAAGGAAAAAAAAAACACCTAACTTAGACACAAAGAGGGAGAAAAATACACTATGAAGGATAATTCTTTTCCAAGAAAGTATTCATTGTCAGTTCAGCTATATTCATATTATCTGCCATATATTGTATAACAATCACACTGATGGATGTTAAAATGTCAAAATAAGAAATAAGCATACTAATGAAACTGTCTGGTGTAGTCGTATGTATTTATTTCAAGTGAGAGAATAGGAATTTGAAATGATGTCTGTACTAACAATTCAACTGTACATTAACAAATGGGTACAGAAACTTGTGTGAGAGAGGATTATTTTCATTTGAAAAGGTACATGTGGCCAATTGAGATCTTTTTGTTTAACACAATGTGGCAGACATGTGATTCTGGAGGACTGTTGGCTGGTGCCGTCGACAACAATATCAACACCACATCATACAAGAGGAAGAGAAACTTTCACTAATTTAAAACGACTTGGCGTTTTTGTGAAATAAACGTAATTTAATAACATAGCAAAGTAATTGTCCGATCCCAACAGACGAGAAAATAAAAGCTATGTAAACGTTAGCTAATATAAGTTTAAACGTGCATTAACTTAAAATTCTAAGCATAATGAAAAACACTGGGAAAACATGTCAACAATGAATGATCTCTGATGATATTTATAAAAATAAAATTCGGAAAGCGAGAACCCTAAGTCTAAGACTCAATGGTACACTAATAATATGTTATTAAGTCGATGGCCCATATCGGCGTGTGTAACCTACAACATAAAATGCAAGATAAATTCAAATAATTGGTAAAAGCTCTTGATGGTAATAATATCATCTTATGAATTCTGTCTGGGCGAATTCTGTCCATTCCATATTCATTCACGGAGGTAGAATACTGAATACTGATCGGATAAAAATCATGAGGCTTCAGGAGTTATATTATTTAGACCTGCAGAGTAGTAAGTAGAAATATATAACTTGTAAACTCCTGTTGATCTCAACATGTCACATCTTCAAATTACGTTACCTCAACACGATAGCAGTAACTCCTCTGACCACAACCGGCAAGAACTACTTTTACTACAGTTAAAAATCTACGTTCTGTATCTTTCTTTTCATAAGATTCTGTAGCTCTACAACGAAAATATACCTAAGATATCACCGCCAAGAATAACAGTAGCCGGACTAAGCTTTCAAAGGCCACGTGAAGAACACAATTGAGAGAGATTTTGCATATCGCATGTGTTGATCCACATTGAAAGGGTAACACATGCTCCGCAAGAACATATTAAAATTTACCTTGTCTTTCAAGAAAATGTCATCCAAATGAACTCCCAATGGACGAATTACAATAAGCTATTCGATGGTTTCCATTTTTTGCTCCAGAAGGGAAAAACCTGCCTAATATTCCCCTGACAAATGAAGACATTGCTATCGTACATAGCGCGTTGACGCCATTTTGCATAATTAGCTCAAAGGTGCAACGTGATTGGATAAAGAAAAATTCATAAATTATTCAGCACTTGAGATTTTCTTGTAAATCGAGCGAACTTTGTGAACATCCTGTTCATATAGGCGCTCTGTCCTGTACTGTAAACGTTTTTGAATTTCCGTGAAAAAAAATTACGCACTCGAAAAAGTTTCCAGCTGCAAACCAGTTAAAAAAGTTAGTAAATTAATGTGTTTGTTTCAATATGTTCCAAGAGGTGTGCACTTCATGAGAAACGTGAAGTTCGGATTTGTTTATCATTATTACCATTATTATTTTTTTCATGGTTATTATTTTATGTTTTTTTTTTATTTTTTTACTGAAAAAAGTTGGATTTGAGCAAAAATAGGGTTGGGAAATGGAATTTCCTCCCCCAGCTGGCAAACAACAACATCATTACCATTTTTTAGAAATTAATATTTACATGTTAATGGCAGATCGGGAACTGGTAAACTCAGATTTACTTGAGATCTAATCTAGTTGAGTAATATTTCCTGGCCGCTGAGGAAACAACGTGGATTTGAAGGACTGAAAATTTAAAAACGCAAGAGAAAATACCTCTTTTCGCCCGGTCCTCACTTGCGACGCAAGCAGAAGCGGAAGCAGAAGCAAAAGCATGAGCATAAGAAGCGTATGCGCTAGTGAGGACAGCCACGAGTGTGATCGTCCGGGTGAGGGTAGTCACGATTCTGAAAAGAACTGTTGTTGGTGACTGACGTTTTGACAACCTAAGCAGAAGTCATATTCGGAGTCATCTTCACTTGTGACTGAGAATATCAAAACCTTGCGTTCTTCTTATGCTTATGCTTATGCTTATGCCTATGTCGTTATTATGTCCAGTGAGGATATGTTGGCATAAGCATAAACATAAGAATAAGCGTAAGACTATCAGCCAATCAGCGAGCACTTTATGCTTATATGTCAACGATCTCCTCACTCAACATAAGCATAAGCATAAGCATAAGCATAATAATAAGAAAGCTTATGCTTTTGTCGCGGCTGTCCTAACTAGCGCATAAGTTTTTTATGCTTATGTTTATGCTTGTGCTTGCGTCGCAAGTGAGGACCGGCCGAAAATGTTTTTCTTTACTAATTTAACATTTATCAACTTTAACCCTTTGAATACCAATTATGCATATATGCGTAATTAATGTCGTGCTCTTTGTACCACTTGTGACGTCATCAATTTAAATGTCATCAGATATTCTTGATAAGCAGATAGTAGTACTAGGCTAGGCCTTTCCGTACAATGGTCAGATTTAGATATCGACGACATTCCGACGTCGCAAATCGAAAAACAACGTTATCAGTTTTGGTGCAAAAACAGTTTTAAAATGGTCCACTACGCCTATGATTGATCAAGGACCATTTCCAGGCTTCGCCCGTAATTAACATCCAACTTTTCACGGCAGCCAGAAAGAACATGCAACGCTAAAGGTAGCCAGTGTAAAAGGGCCAGGAAAAATAGAAAGGAAAGGGGCAACAAACAAAATTGAGAACGGTTAATGGCAGCAAAAAAAAAAACCCGAAGTTCAAATTTTGGCTTATGCGCATGCCCGGAATTGAAATATTGCACAATTTTGTACCTAATCCTCGAAAAATCTCTCCTTTTAGTAAAAAAAAAAAGCTTTCTTAGCAAAAATTAGGCTTATTTGGCGTCATGGCAGCTAAAAAACCTGACTAAACGGTTAAAAACGGTATTTTTTGGTGAAAGTTTGGTATTCAAAGGGTTAATAAAGACCATATCACAAATAAACAATCTTTTTTTAAAAAAATCGCGTCATGTTAATCAACCTGCGTGAAATCAGTACTTTTCGTCGTTGATCAAGTCAAAGCATAAATAAAACTTTTTCATCGTACGTAGCCATCGTGTGGTGGCTAATGTAGTATGATATGATTTTTCCATTTTCCAACTGTTAAAAAAATCAGGTTAAAGCTACAATGCAATTTGCAAGAACGTCTAACCTGCCAAGTGTCCAGCATCATTTATATAGAGCGTCTAGAAGGGGTAAAATGGGAACTGGGATTGGCCTGTGTTTGCTCTGAGAAAATGGGATTTAAGTCACTGGGGCTAGTATTTGGTCACTGGGAATGGGAAAAAATATCATAAATGAGAATAGGATGAATATTTTGTAACCATGACTGGGTCCCTATTCCCTGGGGTTGAGAAACGTCAGAAATTTGTTTAAGCACCTTGTGCGTGTCAATTATTTTGAGTATGTTGATCCAGGGCTAGCATGTGCTGATCGCATGTGCTATTTTGCGCCGAAGGGCCTGGATTTGCGATCAACGATATTTGTGTAGAGCAATGCGCGCAACCTCCAGACAACGATAAGCTTAATACAATGGACAAGTGTGAAAGCTAGTGAAACGGTCTTGAAACCAGCCGAGTCAATTTGAATTCAACTGAAAGGCGCAGAAAGAATTCCAAGCGAAAGTAATGAGCCACCTAATTCAAATAAGGATGTCAGTTTACCTCCAGCGTCTCCGAACGACGAATGGGTAGACAGCTTTAGTGCGAGTGACATTGACAGTGACTCTAAAGAAGAGTTAGACAGCCGGCACAACACTGAGCAGGATGCGTCCGACCAAGCTGGGAAGAATAAGAACACTTACAAGTCGGATGACAGATTCCCTGCAGGCAGGACTGTGAAATGGCAGGAACTTGTAACATAAATAATCGCTATAACTTCCCTACTTTAACGTTTTAGTGAATAAAGGATGTTATCATCTTCAGAAAATCTTCGTAAATCCTCGTAAATTTTTGGGTCTTTGTTGGGTAGTTTATTGAGAAGCCGAAATTTTGCGGATGTGAGGAGAAAAGAGCTGGTATGTATAACACTGAAAATTTTTCTTAATCTTGCTTGTGCGAATGGATCATAGTCCACGCAGCTCTGGTCCTCTCTCTGTCACGCAACGCAATGCTACGCTTTCGTAGCGTTGTGTGGCAGAGAAGGTCCAGAACTGGACGAATGGGATCAGAGAATTGGGAAGTGGGATTTGGAAAACAAATGGACCGGGAAATGAGATTGGTACCCCGTTGAGGACCCTCTATATACCATCAAGAGATCATAGTCTTTTCATACCATTCACCTGTCTAACAAAGCCCGCGTTTCTTCCTCAGTTTTTGAACTTTACAATTAGGAAATCAAATCGGTGTGCAAATGGTGCTGCCTGCTGCTTTGGGACTTTTATCAGCAACTTGATCCCGAGGGCGGGGAAAACCGCGGTTTTTATAGTACCAGGTGAATGTTGGATTCCCGATCTTGAACCGGGCATGGGAAAGAGGGTCTCAACAGCCTTTGCAGGGTTAATTTTGCATTTGCTTTACAAAATGGCCTGGTACTGCCTTTCATCCACGTTGGATTCATGGTAATGCAAATGAGAGAAGGTAATCGCGAATAGGGTTATTTTCTGGAAAGAGCATAACGAGACATTGAACATGAATTTTTCGTGATTTCGTCAAAATGAATTTCTTTAAACTATATGCAGACTGCTTGATTTTCTTTCGTCTTTCTCTGTTAACGATGTCAGTTGAACTCAAGTTTCCAGCCTTTCGCGTTTGTCACAAATTAAACGCGAAAGGCGTGTGTGTTAGCCTTTCGTTCAACGCTGTTCAAGCAAATTTGCGGGAGTTCTCTATTGTCGGACTAACTAAGGACTAACTCAGCCTACATAATTGCAAAGGGCGCGAAATTGTAGTCCACGCGACAGCCGACGCACAGCTGTTGATAGTGTTAAGAGAAACGAGGTAAGTTGCCCGTGACAACACCGTAATTTTAAGGCTAAAACAAACTTCCGTCGTGCGTTACTCAACTGATAATCGTAGTAAGTGGAGATGTTCAATTCACTAATATATTTGGTGTTGGTCAGATAGCAATTATTAGCCTGTTCCGTGTCCTGGACAGGAAGACACGAGGCTGTCAGTTTACTAAGAAATTCAGTAACCGTCGCGTCGAATCGATCGGGCAGATCGACGTTTTGAGCCTTAACACTCTGTCCGAGTACTAGCCTGTGTCATAGCCGCCTTTCCCCGGGAAAAAAAATTAGGTCAAGTTCATCTGTGAAGTCTCTCAGTTTGATGGATAGATGGAAGGGTGGTTGGATGGATAGGTGAACACGTGACTACACTAGCCACCTAAAATATACATTTCCTCTTTCAGAAGACACAGCTGAAAGGTTACACAACCGCAATACATGTCCGCGCTTGTCACCCATAGCAAAGTCACGTTGGCACGTTCGCAAAGCTTCAATTCACATAAAAGTTATCTTGTTTTTGTGTTTCAGTCCTTTTACAAATAACGCTCTGCAGGAAAATTATATCACTAAGATACTGATTCATCAACACCTCTCGCACGCAAACTGCAAAACGCACCTTATATTATCTAGGAACGTGTTTCTTGTTCTTAGGTTACGCAATATGACAACCATTGTAATAATACATGTATTCCCATCTAAGCGCGAAAAACAGAAATGCATCCCTCTCGTTATACAACAACAACAACAGCAAAACGAGAAACGTTGCAAGGAGGAAGTCAAAGTGACATGTTTTGTTAAGCAAACGCCTGAATTTGGTCAATATAAGAGAGACAGTTTAAGTTGTACGTGCGCGTGGAGTAAACATGCCTTGCCAAAGTTACGTGAACGCTTAATGCGCCATTGTCACTTGCTGATTATCTCCACTGGTTAGTTTATCCATTCTGTTCGCAGAATGTCTTTGTCATTTTAAACTACGAGCATTGACACCGCAGCTGCGGAGATCCCAGGAAACACTGACACTAGCAGCAGGGTGACCTGCAGCAGATTTGCGTCATACGGAGGGTTCCTAGTGTAGCAACTGTGACAACTATGCAATCCTGAAACCGCAGTTTAACGCTGGCCACTTAACAAACTTAAGCCTCTAGGCTCCATGCCAAAGAGGCTTCATTTTCCCTACTTCATAGTTTGCATGTTACAATAACAACACCAACAGCATCATCGTTATTTTCTCAATATAAATATGAGTATTTAACATTCGTAGCATATTTAATATATGTAGCAAGTTACAGATAGAACGGTTTCAGTTCAATTGAGTGTCGTAAAACCAAAACCAAAACCAAAACCAATTACTTACCAATTAGACTTCTCAGCTAATCTCAAACTGTAGTAAAACCAAAACCAAAACCAAAGTAATTGTCTAATTACTTTCGACGCTCAACTGAAAACCGCGCTAAGTGACATTTGTAATCAGGTTTCAATGAGATTGGAGGCTAAATGAAACGTTAGGTTTTCGAGTTGACCTCCGGTCTAGTTATGTCTACTTGAAGGACAGGAGAGATGAAGGAAGAATTTACAGCTTAGTTTAGTTCAAGGGAGACAAAAGAATAAAAACCAAAAACGTGTACGCCCTGAAGAGTCTATAAAACCTTATTGGAGATGACTGGAAGGGAGTCAGCAACGAGGGATGTTTGCCCGATGAGATCTAGCTCCCTTGAAGTTCTGAATTCAGAGGAGGGTGGACAGGGTCCCAAATTATTCTCTCCCTCTTAAGTTCTTGAACAGGTCGTCCACCGGTCTGAAATGCAGCGTGAGAATTTCCGAAAAATATTAGTGTTCAAATGTTGTTGTTCATAGTGGTCAATGCGCTTTGCTACACGTAGTTATGTAGTTCGCAGGTATCACATAAACTGAAAGAAACAAATATATCAGCTAAACACAATAATTGATTGATTTCAAATGATACATTTAAGATAGGCTATATGTGAATTTCGTTTTTGTAGTGCATCGGAGACATTGTGTGTGTTGCAATAAAATTAATTTACTGAACTCAACAGCAATGGTAAGTTTGGTGGGGCTGGCTGCAGGGTGAGCAGGGTTGTCTCCTGTTTCCGTCGTAATCAGTGTCCCAAATCAGACTTTCGTCAATTCACTAACTGACTATAGGGAAACTGATGAACATGCAGCCAGGACCAAAAGCGCAATGTAATAAATGGAGGCAGCGTTGACCGAGTGGTTAGGGCGCCGGACTTGAAATCCGGAGGTCGCGGGCTCAAGTACCGCTCTGACCACTAAGCTGGAGTTGTTTCTAGTTGGTAGACCCCAGTTCAACTTCTCGGTAATGCATGTAAATAGCCAACTGGTCTGCCTCCTGCCCAGCTGGGATTTTTGTAAGCCTATTCACACAGTCAGAACGACAGAGGAAAAAAGGCAATCAAACTTGTGAACAGCAAATGAGTTCACGTGAGCGGGACACCGCTTGAATTGAAGGAACGCGTGCCTCTGTTTCACTCTACGTGGTACCTAATTTGCTGTCTTCTCCGCTGAGAATCACGGCACCGCTCACGCCGGATAGTTGATTGATCACGCATAGACGAGTTTAAAATATTATTTATAGGTACAGGAAGGACTTCAGGATTCAGACTACAGACAAATTATAGCAGGCAGTGTACATTTGTCCGGTTGTATATTCTGAAGATACACCTTGCAAAAGGCATTTTTCCCCTAACAAGGAGTGGGCAAGTAAATACAAGCTAACGAAATAAAGTAGTACTTGGTTATCTCCGTCATGATGCTGAAAAGTCACTACTGAGCTCATGGGCACGTAGTAAATCTAACTGAGAACTGAGGATCCTGTAGTCTTTGTAACTCGCCCCATCAGGCAGCTGAAACTCGAAACGAGGTTACAGGGCCTCTGCCCCGGATGTCTTGGATGATCCCTTTTGCTGAGAAAACAAGAAGTGAACAAGAAGTGTTGTTTATGTCTTGTTATGTCAGTCATGATCATGGTGTGGAATGACAAGATTCCAAAGCATAGTAGTATGACTGGAACTCCAATATATCCAGCTGTTATGGAAAGAGGTTTTTTTCCCCTGAAATCATATTCTACTTCCACATTGTCGGAATTCGTGACCCGTATCGGCGGCCACCCTCAATATTTTAACTTAAATTTTGCTGACATATGCAGGATTACCCACCGGAAATGGTTAAGCGTTGACGCCGTTTACTAATTTTAGGTCGGTGTTTTGTGTAATTCGAGTGTATCTCGTGTAATCACACCTGCTTGGTGACAAGACTCGACAACCGGAAGGAAGAAGCATTTGAATTAATCAAGAGACGATAGTTCATCATCTCTTGAAGTAATTCAATTCATCGACACACGGGAATTGAAATACTGCAATATTATCTTCTTCTGTTAAATCAACTTTTATTTTGTACAATTTCAGACAAAACATTATTTTCGAAGATACCGTGTAACTGACTGAACGATCAGACATTGTACGTAAGCAGGCAACATATTAAATCAAAATTTTTGATTTTATATAATTCTTGATCCAACATTTTCATTCATTTCATTCAATGTTTGTTTATGCATGACGAACAATGTTTGACTGGTACTTCCAACATGATGCTAGTCTCTTTCGAACAAAATAGAAAAGAATGTGAAATCGTTTAGGAACTTTACCTAGGGTAATAAAAATGAAGACTGTTTAGCGCTAAACTAGATGAATCCGAAGTATTTTAAGGCGCTAAAATGTCATGAAATGTCCGGGTTGAAAACTTGGGTAATTCTTTACGTAGCATCCCTACTCAGCCAGTAGCACTAGCTAGCACTGTAAGCTTGGGAAAGGAGAAAGCGTGAAAAAGTTTCACATATTTTCAGCTGCTGGAATGCAACATGTTGAGCGTACGTTTTTGCCCCGGGAAGCAGTGATTAAAATGAGTTTGGGCTAACAGTTAGGGAAAAAGTCATCAAAGTTGCCGACACCATTTTGCTAAAGATAAGAACAATAGTTGTAAGTATTTCATTGTTAAGAGGCCCTTAAAAATCTTCAGAAACTCTGTTTACAGTCATAGCGACCATTACATGCATATTTTCGTGATCATAAAAAACGTGGAATCAAGTCTATCATCTCCGACTTGCGTCAAAAGCGCGGCGTTTTTCAGTCGACCTTGAACTCTGGTTAAGTCTTTGAACAAGTAAACAACACATCAGCAAGAAATTAATAATAAGAATGAGTTCATGAATTCCCTCACGGTTTTCTTCTGAGCACTAAACAGAAGCTGTTACACTTTAAAAAGTACCCACGCTAAATGCATGCAACTGACGACCATTGGCCGCCAAAACTCAGTGTTTCTGAAATGATCACGGTATCACGGTATCAGAAGGAGAACTAATTTGATATTAAAAATGTTACTTTACGTTCGTGTGTATACGTACTGTTGACGTAACGCTTAATATTTAAGGAAGGTATTGATTTTATAGTTTACAAGTATAAAATCTGTAACTCTCTCGGTGGAAACATTAATTGGACACGCAATTCTTGCAACTTCCCACTACATTTTGACTGCGTCCTGAGGCGTTATAATTGATTTAGTAACATACGGTTGAGTAATTTAACAAGTTCTTTTTACGAGGCTGTAAATGTCGTGGTAAACATTGTATGTAGATGCGGATATTTGCAAACAAAGTCAATGTCAAAAATCAGTTAACAGTACAAAAGTTAAAAGTAGTGTGTGATGTTAGACCTCATGTGACATGAGTGCGGCAAGCGACGCGTACGCACGCGCGTCTGAATAAACATTGCGTGAGCAAGATGCTCTTCCAAATATCAACAATTTCCAAGACAAGGGACTTCCGAAAAAGGCAGTAAAACAAGGTTCATCTGTTATCGCTCTTAGATACCTTGATAATACCTTGGTGAATGTCGGGAAACCATGCAAGTATCCGGGATATACGATTACTTCATACCATAGCCATTACCGTTACAAATTTCTTCAGTCAAAGTCCACATGTTCTGACATTAACAGAGTGATTAGTCTTCAGAAAAAGGAAAAAAAGCCGGTCTGACAGGGGAGTCCTGTTTTTTTAAGACTGTCGGCCCTTCTCTGATTGGACAGAGCTCAAGAAAGGACTGATCAAAGATCAACCAGTGCAATTTCAGTTACACTTATACAAGAGACCCTCTTGTAATCTTTTGTTTTTGTATGCTTTTCTTACCGTTCTTGTAATCTTTAGTGCATGTGTATTTCAATATCACCGGACATACCATCTTACACCCTCTATCTTTTCCTTTGAGCGTAGACTAAACACGATTGTGACGGCCGGGAGCCGTGACTCAGCCGTATGCTGTAGCCTCGGGAAGGATATAAATTCTCGCGTGAACGTCGGTGAATAGAAAGTAAATAAAGCTAAAACGGAGGTCTATTTCGAAATAGAAAATATTACACCAGAAAAGGAAAAAATAATCGTGACTACGTCACGTGCACGAGAAGGCGACAAGCCATTTCGATTGTTTATTCACTCCCAGCTCCCAGCTCTCACCATTTGCCTCTTTGCCGTTTGATTAGCATAACCTTCGTTTCTAAAATAGATTCCAGGCGAAGAAATCTTGGCTTCCTAAAAGGTTCCCCAACCTGAAGGGAATCATTTTCACTGAAAAAAAAAATCATGCTTGTTTTCGTTTGCATGTGGAAGGAAGTTCAAAACGTAAGGGGAAACATCATTTTCGAATGAAAACATTTTTGTGTTTACGGGGCCTGAACAAATAAAGTTATATGAATGCAAAAAGGGAGCGATTGCATTTACATATCCACATCAGTTGACGGTCGTCTCATCTTTTGTTTTGAAATAATAGCCAGTCACCATTAATACTATATTTAACCACAAAGCCTTTTTTAACTGTTTTCTCTCTTTTTGGAAAAGAGATCTGTAGGTGGAGACCACATTTTGGCAATTCTCCATAGCAAATTATATTGGCTAAATTCCTGCTCATTTTGACCTGTGGTCAAATTCTTTAGTCTGTAAAGCTTTACGTACGTTTCTTCTGTGGATTAGAAGAAATCAGTTCAAAGGGCGAATTATCTGGTTCGTTCTGCAAGATCTGCCATTTGCACGGTTATGTTGCCTGACCTCTCGCCCGCGGGCTATTGTGACGTCGTTACAAGTGGCGGTGCATTCTCTCACGTACCACGATGATACACCAGCCACATTGTTAAGAGCGATCGCATTTTAACGTGCTCAATTTTTCTCCCATACCACACAATGATACCTGTGAAATGAACCGAAATTTATGATCGATTTTGTTTTGTTGTAGTTCGTGTGTTCACGTCGGCGAGCTGTTTATTTAAAATTAACCAGTAATTGTTGCATTGTGTATATTTGGAATTAATGTCTTGAAAAATTACGTCATGACATACGTTGGGGTCCGTATAAAAACTTGCTTTTTCAGTTTGCATTGGGCAATTTTCACTTGGCGACCTAGAAATTATTTTGCGTGTTTATAGGGTCAATTTTATCGGAAAACAACGTCAACCTGCCCACGAAAAGCATGCGCTTATGACGTCATATAATGAAAACATCATTCATTTTTAGCAGTTCGTTGATTGGTTAAGATCGAAGGTGTATTTGATTGTAGTACAACTCCATACAACGCGAAGGAGCGTAACAAGCAAGGTCGACAATGCCTACTGTTGAAGAAAACAGATTGCAGTCGTTTCACAATATTGTCAAGGACTACATCGCATACAAACTTCGGCAGCATAATATTTTTTTGGCTGGTTATCATGAGAATTCGTCTCCTTCGGCGGCTGCCTGTCATTTGCGACGAGTCGCGGACGAACTAATAGAGGAGAACAGTCAGTTATTCGATTCCATGTGCGACCAACTTCACCTCACACATGCCACAACATATTCCACTTTTGTCGGAATTGCGGATGAAATTTTCCAAAGTGGAAAAAACTGGGGCCGAATAGTAGCGTTTCTGGCGTTTGGAGCCACACTAGCGGTGTATTGTGCGCAAAAAGAGGATTTGGCTCAGAATATCGATAACATTGTTGAATGGCTCTCGGTCTACATGGACCAGAACCTCAGCGGTTGGATTGACGACAATGGCGGATGGGTGAGTACTGTTGGACATGCAACTGATCTGTGAATTCGTGTCCATGTCAAGTAATAGTAATAGGTTTACAAGGAGGGAAAAAGTCATTCACAGATGCAGTAAAACATGCACAGTGTAGTAAAAACGCTGATTCACTGACTATCGTGCGCGGTTTGTTGACAATAAGAACCAAAGGGATTTCAAATATGTGGAAATATCTTCAAAAAAATATCTAGCGTTTTTTTTTTTAGAATTGTTTTCGAAATCAAAAATCTCCTTTTTCCTTTGCTTCGTGGATCGAAGGTTGAAATTTTCGGAAGGTTTCTTCTGTTTCCTTAATTTCTTCTTTTGCATTGGCGTGGAAGTGCCAAGCTTGAGCTCAACAGGATGTCTTATATGAGTTTAAGCCTACTACAAGATTTTTCCTACCACAAAAACGCAGATTAAAGAATCCAAAAAACATTTTCTTTTGCTGGGCAGAAAAATGTTTCACGATTTTAGGCTAAATTTAATTCTCGTATCCTCTTCCTGTCGGGTGATGTTTTCGATCGTGTATTTTCAAGAATAGAACTAGCTCTTCCCGGGGGATTTCACTCTGTATGGCAACCTTTCATTACACACATAAATTACAAATGGTTTCAGTTTTTACAGATACGTAGTTCGAATTCAAATCTCAAATAATATTAAAATAAAACTGAATAGCTAGTATTTTCGAACATTTTCTTTACTATTCAATAAACTATATTATATTAACTTAAGCTTGTATTGGTGCAGGGTTTTTTTCAAAATGACTTGGTAATTTGGGAATAAAGTCTGTCTTTGCCAGAAAGTTCTCGTCGGCGCCAAGACACGTCTCTTGTCTGCAGATAGAAGTGTTTGGAATCGTGTTGTAGTAAAAGTGCGGAAACTCATACATTTCCATATATGTCGCATTTGTGGTAAGATGGAAAGATAAAACATTACCCTCAAGGAAATGCTTTCCTTCCTTTCTCCTTTACTCTTATTCACTTTGCTTTGACAAGCTCTATAAGCAGCGATTGACAATTAAAAATAGCGAAAAGGATATGGTTGGATGGCGTTCAGCATTTGCCAAATTTTTTCATTTTCAAATGGTGATGTAATTCGGCAAATATTGTATTTATACACTTTGATCTGAGAGGTTCAGACATCAAACCCTTCTGTGGGTTGTTAGCTTCTTCATGATATTCTCCTTGAATAGAAAACCAATATTGAAGACACTATATGAGCAAAGTTTGTTGTTTCCAAAGAAACTGGTCAAAACTGCTGGGTTGCCTTGTCGGGCAAATGAAACACAGCTATTTATTTATCACCTTGAAGCAGATAAAGGTAAATTAACCATCATAGCAAGTTTGTGAAGCTGACACTTCGCTCAGCGGTAGCCCTTCAGCATGATCATAGACACTTTTCTCTGGTGAAGGGCAAACCCGTAAAATGTCAGCTTTAGGAACTTGCTATGGTGGTTTTCTTCCTGCATCAATTCAAGTTGATAAATAGCTAAGTGTACACCCAAATAACTTTGTGGTAAAGTAGCACAGATACTGACATTGCCTCGCACCCTCCCCCCTCTCTGATAAGTATTGCTTTAAGGCCCAACTAACCATAAAATAGTGACAAAGCTTTTACAAAAATTTTCTTTTCAACTGCTCTGAAGCCCCCTCCTCCACCCAACTTTTCCCTCTTTAAAACTTAACTCACTTTACTTATCCTTATCCCACAGTAGGAAGTGGGATGTTCAACAAGCCCAGGGCAAAAAAGAAACAGATTTCACAATATATATTTTTGAAACTTCAACAGGATTGGTAGGGTTCATACAGTGTAGTTCCTATTCAAGGTGACATATGAAGCTGCAACAGCCATGGCATACACTTCTGAGAAAAGAGGAGCAACCATTTTTTAGTCAGAGAATTGCATGGTTAACTCCTCAATAAGTCTTCCTGAAGATACATTCACAAAACAGCTATTGATGTGAGAGCACTGGAACTGCTCTAAACTTCGAGAGTTCAGCAAAAAATTGCAAATATGACAGCATTGAATGTCCGAGTACAGGATATTTGTTGCATTTTTATTCAGTTTTGTAATATTAACATGCTATGTAAGTTAACTGTCATTTCTTTTTTTGTTGTTGTTTTAGGATGGATTTATCGCTTTCTTTAAAAGAGATGATGGATCTTCAGAAAGTGGGAGAAGTGGTGGATGGCGTGTGGCAGCTGTTGCTGGTCTGGGACTTGGGGCCCTGCTTATGCTGGCGTGTAGATGAAGTCAAGAAATAATGTCTTTAAACTCGGATATTTAAAGCTTTCAACGTGTTTTATCTCTATTTACCTGTTATATATTTTCTAGTTGTCTTTGATCAGGTTTCGTTTATAATAATGTGGTTACATGTGCTCTGGGTGAACACAAACTGGACAAAATCAGGTGTGGGAAACATTGTGTTAAACAATCTAAAGCAGAGAAAAAATTAATATTGTTCCGTAGTTAGCCAAAGTATTTTCCTTCATTATTTTTAGAATGACCACTGCTTAAAACTTAAGATGGTTACAACTATGTATATTTTTAAGATCTCTGTCAATAGTGTGTGACATTTTTAAGATTATGGTATTTTCAAATATCAATGACAGTTGATTATCCAAGAATAATAGATGTGAAATATGTTCTTGTGCCCGTTCACTTTACTCACCAGTGGGCATGCATGCATTCAGTCACTTGTAAAACTGATGCGCACGACATCTTTGTATCTTCCATGAAGAACTTATAATTTATTTAAGTCAGTCTGTAATTAAATTATCTTCAGTTGAATAGAGCATTACTGTGAATACATGTATTACACTATTTTGAGTACATTAAATACAGAACACCTAAGTAAGTGGCATCCGCAATAGTGACATCTGTGGTTTCAACATGAAGATCTCTGCATTGCTTTTTATAGTTGAAATCAATTACAAAAAGAACGAAAGAAAAAAATAAAATGTAAGTGAAGTCTTGAAGTCTTGCTTAACGGCTTAACAAAAAGTAATCTCAGAATTTCATTTTACGTAATTTGTGTTTGTACAAACAATTGTTTTACATGTAACTCTTATTTACTGTTATTTTGGTTAGCAAAACTTGAAGTTCTGTTCATAGTAATCCCCATTAACACTTGTGAACCACCTTCTGGAGTTATAAATAAAATTGTTTTGGAGCAAGATGATAGATAGTGATCATTGATAATGTTATATCTGGCTATATTTGTACATATTGATGAGTTCTTTGAGGTTTATAGCAGTCACCTGCCTAACTATCAAAAGACAAGGGCAAGAAACTGAAAACCCTCCTTGAGTTTAATAGTAACGTTTTGCTCTCTGGACCTGATGAGCTTGGATGAAAAAAGAATATCAATAAATATGAAGTTAAACATTTGTCAATTGTGCCGTCTCATTTACTGAATTTGTTTTTGTAAGACTTGAAACAGCATGGTTGTACCATTTAAGTTTATTTTTAACATTTGAATCTATTGCTTCCTTTCATCTTTGGAGGGAATTGATTGTCAGCAGCCAATCAGAAGATACTTCCTCAAACAAATACCATGGTGCCTTACAAAATCAATAATTAATTTAATTTTTAATTTATTTTGTTTTGCAAATTTAGACTACGAGTAGTCCCTCTTTCGCTTAGTCCGTCGTGCGTGACGCGAAAGAAAACCGCGAGAAAAAACTGGCCGCGCGAAATCCTGGAGGCGAGGAGCACGCAAAAGGAGGGACTACCGCCTAAGCCCAAGAGTTTGAATTATGCGTTGCTCTCACAACGCAAAAATATGATTGGCTTATGTTAGGAGCGTTGACAACGTGTTGTCAACATTCCAGATACCTGTGACGTCTTGGAGGAATGTTTTGGAATCGGAGCACAGAGAAAATCGAAGCGTTGGAATCGCGCTTCGCAAGCCGTGATGTTCTTGCGAATCTGCCAACAGGCGCTTTGGAAAGATTTAAATTTATCCAGTGTTTTGTTTGGCAAAGCTTTCTGCCTCCACCCCGACTGCGAGCGTGTTAGTGATTTCGCCGCTCAACAGCATCGTCTAAGTCAGCGAATATAAATTCACTGAGCTTGGCCTTTCTGCCGTCCATTTGAAAGATTGAACCGGACTCTCACTTGACGCCGGACACTCACCTGAAATTTTCCGCTGCTATCGGCAAACATTTCACCGCAGTTGGATGATCTCCTATTTATAATGTATAATGTATAATGTAAATTCTTGGTTGAAACTCTGTTGAAATTTTCGCAATAACTTTTAGACGCAGCGAAAATCGTTACAAGAGGCCTTATTCGCCGTCTTCTTTTTACAACTTCTTTGACACTTTCGCTGAACGAACACTGAACGAAGATATACTTCTCACGGCATATGTTTTTGCCTGGCTACTTGAAGAGTAGAGTTGAGCAATTTTATTCAGATCTCCCGGGGCTATTAATAACAGGCGATAATAAAAGGACGTCAAGATGAGAAATCCTACACCGAAAAATCACTCGGCCGTGAAAGGGCAAACTCTTGGGCTTAGGCGGTAGTCCATCCTTTCGCGCGCTCCTAGCCCCCAGGATTTCGCGCGGCCATTTTTTTCTCGCGAATTTCTTTCGCGTCACGCACGACGGACTAAGCGAAAGAGGGACTACTCGCAGTCTATTGCAAATGCAGCCAAGTCATGTTTTATTCAGGGGCACCCAACGACCGTTTTCTCTCTAATGCTGTTAGATGCTGTTTTAGGCTTTCTGGAGTACTTTTAAAGCTCTGTAGGTTAATTTTAGGTTGTACTAAAAAAAATTTATCTGTTCGGATATTCTAGGGGAACTTGAGTATTCTCGAATTTAGTAGGGCTTTTTTGTCCATTTCCCGAAAACCTTAGGTCTTATCGCCTTTCCGAAAATGATAGCTGACCTTTTTTCGGTACTCAAAACGACATTTTCAACAGTCCGAAAACAACAGACATTAAATTTCTCATGTCACGAAAGTTCGAGGTGCCAATTCTCTCAAGAAAATCAGAGGGGATTAAAAGCCTTCCGAACAGATAATTTACCGAAACGATCCGTTGGGTGCCCCTGTTTTATTCCCTTGTTGTTGCTCCTATCTCCAAATACACATCACTGTATGTTTGGTTGTCGAGCACTTCTCAGATCTTAAGAAAACATGAAACTGTTACCTCAAGAGAGACTGTGAAACCGCTCCAAACACTGCAACAATGAGAATGATTCCTGGAAATTCCCATTTAAAGAACTGCAAATTTAAGGAAAACCATTTCTTTCCCTGTGTCCATATACTGTACATTGAAACGCTCACCCACATATTTGGGAGAACTTGACAAAATTGTATCTGACTGTCTAACAATTAAATGTACAAAATCAACTTTAAAGCCATCTTATTTTTTATTTCCCTTTGTATTAATGCTTCTTAATTTAACGTATTGTAACATACATAGGAAATACTTGGTGATGATGATGACAACAATGATGGCAACAATGGTCAAGATAATACTGATGATAAAGTACACAAAGATGAGAAGGATAGTAAGGGAAGTCGGAGCAACTATTGTAATCATGGAAGTATGGAAATCAATCCACTATTCAGAACAAACTATTTGAAAATAATTCCTTCACATCCCCACTGAAGATGCAAATACTAGCAGTCTAGACCTCTTATTTTAGTTCAAAACAGCAACTATGCCTCATCTGAACCTCCTTTTCTTCCCATATAATATTATGGTTGCAAAAGAATAAAAGAAAATGCTAAAACCACAAAATTTAATACACCTGTCAGATTGCTATTATAATATCATCATGCTTACATGCTCATTAATAAATTACAGCTTGGCTTTGTAGCTTTGGGAAAAATGCTGTCAAAAGTAGGGTTGTCATAAAGTTTTAAAGCGACTTTAATTGCTGGAGTGGAAGACTTATTTTTTGTCTTTCTTAGAATCAGGGCCGGGTTGTTCAAAGCCCAACTAAGCTAACTCAGGATAAGCAAGCATTTTTATTTCAGTTTTGTAACTTTTTAAGTCAGGTTTTCTGTTTATATTGTTTGTCCTTCAAACTTTGAATATTATCAAACGACGTGTACATGAAATGTAAGTGGTGAAAAATATTTTTATACTAAAAAATTAATACTACGGTTAACTTTAAATCTTGCATTCGTGTTTACTGTCTTTTGAACAACCCAGCCCTAATAGCCCTGCAGGTTAGCTGGCCAAGATCATGAAGTAGATGTTGATTTTTCCCAGCAGTCAGCTACTTCAGACAACCCTGTGCAAAGTACATTAATCTTACTCAATTTGTAAACTAAGGCTATGTTCATATTTGGTGCCTGAGTATGATTCTGGCTGGGTGCTAATGTGAACATACCCTTTTTCCAAGTATTCACACCAGAATTTGGGCACTGTGTCCGCGCCCGGGTACAAGGTCTCGACCTTGCACTCGGGCACTAAATGGTTCTTGGGTGTTTGGAGTACCCAGTGTCTGAATGCAACAATATTGTGCCGGTGCCCAGGCACCAGTGCTCTGAAGAGCCAAGTGTGAACACAGCTGATACTTAGTAAGATAAGTCAACCTACGATATTTGTGAGTTTGAAATTAACTTCAATTTTACCAAATCTAACCATCAGTGTTCCTTACAATATTGTTTTTAACTAGCTTGCACCATTACATTAGGTCCTTATTATCTGAAACAGGGTCAATAAAGGAGGAGCTGGCTATTTTACGTTGTGTAACTGAAACTACGAAAATCCCCAACCAAACAAAAACGATGAGTCTCATAAAGCAAATTGTCAGTACTGAGCCTCTGAATTACAATACATTTTAGCAAAATTGATACTTGCCATTTAATCAACTACACTCACAGTGAATATAAAATGCAAAACAAATTTAACCAAAAATGTATAAAAGCATGGAACTCTAACTACCAGTAATCATGTGCTAGATAAAAACTAATGCTACCAAAAGCAAGGCAACTTATGACTCCAGATGTGGAACATGTGGGATATAATTCAAAGAGAAAAAGCAAATATTTAGATCCATATCTTACATTCTGTTTCACTCACTTATTTGAAGTCTAGTGAACAGAAGGCAGCCATACTATAGAACATGGCTGATGAACATTTTCTAATCAAAGTGCACATCATGAGAAAGCATGAAAGATGATACCATGAACATACTTTCGATGTTGCCATCTTATAAGCTTGAGATTTCTATGGCATGGTAATTGACAAGGGCACAGTCTGATTCAACCATCATGCATAGAAATTGTGAGCAAATAATCTAATATTGTTTTAGTAATTACATTGTAACTCTACTAGTGGTTCAAAACTTTATCTAAATCGTCTTCACAGACTCTTCAAAAATGCAAAGAAGGGGTCACCAGTTTGATAACAAATGAACAGCGCTAGGCTACCCACTATTGATTTATTTGCGGGTAAATTTCTGTCTGCAATGCAGGCTAGGCATTCGTGATAGAATGCTAGTAGATTTATACTAATTGGATATATGACTGGGGGCATGGCGAGAACTACATGTATACATCCAAATTCTCCGAACTGCATGTAGTATAATAAATTATATTCCTTTGAAAGAGCTCATAAATATAAATTACACAAAAAAGCTATCACATAACATTAACATTGTATTCTCATCACTTCATTTGGACTCAGCCATGACTAACACAATAATAAATTACAAGACCTCCATCAAGCCTGCAAACTACAGCCCCCTAAAGGACAATTACCTGTTATATTCAGGATTTTTTGCAATGAAAGTTTAGTCTGACCACAAAACACCACATTGAAGTTCTGTTAATTTGAAACTTGTAAATAGAAATTAACTTTTTTCTCTGTGAAACATGAACTCTTTCCATAACGAACTCTGATCACCAAATTTGGTGAAACTGTAACCATTGTTCCTGGACTGACAAATACTTGCCTTGCAGGCTTGTCATCTTGTAAACGACAGTCATAAACAGTTTTACATGCTCATGTACTAAACAAACACCAATATTGAACACTTAAGTACACCAGAAATTATAGTAGTCTAGTATCCTGTATTACCATAACCAAATTCACTATTAGCCAATCAGGAACCATGTCTACTGTCCTGATATCCTACAACATCAAGTCACTGACCTGATATGGCTACAATATCTTAGTCACTTGGCCGAATTTGGGTACAGTAATACCTAATCGTAACTTTTTTGGAACACTTTGGCAGCATATCAGGTTTCTTTGGTCTCACCACGGCTTGACCATACTTACCTGATATGCTGCCAAAGCATGCCAAAAAGGCATGGTTAGATATAAAAATATTACTTTCTAGAGTAAAATAGCTAAGGCTTATTTTTTAGAGTCCATTCATCAAATAATCGACCTTGGAATATCTCGGTCTGTGAAATGCATACCACCAAGGACGACCAATAAGAATAAGGGCAGCAAATAAGAACAAAGTGCCGAACCCAAGAGCAATAATCAGAGAGGCATATGTGGTGTGGTTTTTACCATACTTTTCATATTCCATTGTCAGTGGCTCGGTAGTTGTCACAGCTTGGAGAAAAAGAAGATAATATTCTGATTAGAAATATTTAAAAATACCATTGTCCCAAGAAAACAACAAGAACTTATTTGTGCCCTTTTGTCACTTTTTAATTTACAAACCTTTAACCTAAGTCAACTACTAGCTACCAAACCACAATAAACCAGCTTATTCCCTTTTATTTTCACATTCCTGAACTTAATTCATGGAAATGGGAGAAGCAAATTTTGCCAAACTTAAAATTTCATGATTTGGCAGAAAAATTACATGACATCTAATTTTCACAGACATCTGGCAAATGCTGTTCTGCATTAAGACAAAAGGCAAACAGACACTGTCATCTCAGAATTGACATTACAGGTTTAATTTTACATAACCATATTTTACATTGATGTTAGTAACAGAACCATAGAACCATAACAAAACAAACTATTAACAGAGACAGGTATGGAAATTCATCGGTGACAAAACACAAACAAAACACAACTGCTATGAAATATTACACAATTTGTAAAAAAAAAACCAATAAAATATCACAGCATTGTAAACTATAGAACTTAGAAAAGAATGGCATGTTGTAAAATGGGAAAAGATTTCTATGACAGTCACAACAAAGCAGTGCCCCTTCTATTGCGTCCTCCTTTTTGTTCAAAATAAAATTACTATATGAAACGCCCAAAGGGCTAAAAATCTTTCGTGACTAGAATATTTCGTATAGTGTGATCGTCCGGGTGAGTGTAGTTCTGAAAAGAACTGTTGTTGGTGACTGACGTTTCGACAACCTGAGCGGAAGTCATCTTCAGAGTTGACTCTTCTTGACTCTGAAGATGACTTCCGCTCAGGTTGTCGAAACGTCAGTCACCAACAACAGTTCTTTTCAGAACTACACTCACCCGGACGATCACACTATACAAACTACTGATACTCCTGGGTTCAAACCATTTACCGACTAGAATATTTGTGCTAGGGACAAATTCTGAAACCTTAGGGGCCAGCTAGCCAGGCATGAAAAGTCTTGTAATTCCCATAAATGTTTTTTGTTTATTCTGCTGTAAGAACATTTGTTTGCCTTAGTTATTGAGGTTTACAAAGTAACTGTGTGCATCTAGGGTTACAATAGCTCTGTGTACCAGATATGAAAAGTGTCACATGTTTTGCTACACGATCTCTGTAATTTTTAGACCAACAATTTTTTCTTTGGAATTCTGTTTATCCTGGTGTCAGAATGTTTGTCTGCCTTAGTTAAGGGAGAGTTTCATAGAGCTTTAACTGTATTGTAATACTCTTACCTTCAGTATTAGTTGTAGCTGTTACACTGCTTGATGTCTCACTAGTATTGGTTTTGTTCTTGGTTTCAGAAGTCGAAGGTTCCTAGGTGAAAATGGGAGAAATTTAACATCCTTACAATAGAACAGTAATATTATTATCAACTGCAAAAAGTTTCAAGTGCCAGAAGCAAATATTTTCTATGGATGTTATTCATCAGATGCATGTGAGTGAGTGTGTTTTCTTTTTCCAAACCCAAGGACTAAAAATATTCAGGTAACACCCTGATTAAACTAACTAAATGCACCATGTTGTAGAGTAAGAACAAAACTCGATTGAACATAAACATGTCTAAAAGCAAGTCTATATCCTCAGTGCTCACATCTTACCTTTTTGCTTGAAACATCAGCATCTGGCTTGACAGTGGATGTATTTTTTACATCAGATTTTGATTCAGCAGAGGAGACACTTTCCTGCAGGTTAACAACGTCCTTGGCTGCAACTGTATTACCTGCATGTGAAAATTGGAAAAAAAAAATTAAAAGTCAACACGTTTTTACACAATGCTTGCTTTCAAAGTTGATGCAATATTTATAACCAGATTCTTTGTTTTCTGATATTTTTTTGCATGATATGTACTAGACAGAAAACAGTAAGAAGTGGTATTATTGAGAGATTATTTTTTTAAAGGATGATGGTTTCTCTAATGTAGGTTGGATTGAGGCATATAACCTGTTTGAAGCAGAAACAATATTTCACACTGATTGGTAAAAATACAATTTGAACATTAAGTTCTTTGTTTAAGTAAATTTGTTTGAAGACTACGAGTCTCACAAACAAGAGCCCACATAAAAAAAAAATCCCATTCCTAACATGTTATCAAAGCATGACAATAGTTGCCCGGCAACTATAACTACCATTAAAAAAATGATTGCATTGGTTTAGAAAAAAATTGCTTTTCCAAAGCTGGGTAGTAGACGTACATTGTTGATGAATGAAATTTCAGCCAGCAATAAGCTCCCTTTCAGCTGGTGAAATTAGCCAGTAGCAACTTAGCTACTAACGGCTCTGTTATATAGTATATATTAACAACTATACTGTGGCTATAGAAGATACCAATACTTTGGTTTTTAATTCAGGGTCTTTTTTTTTTTCACTCCTCTATGTCCAAAATTTGATTATAGGGAGACTTTGAACAAACCACGACAGCGATGGTAATGGAAACGTCCCTAAACTAAGGGTTTAATTAGCAGACTAATGCACATGCCTAGAAAATCTTAGACCATTTCTTTGCCATTCTGACAAATTGTGCTGAGTCTGGAGAATGTAGGCTACAGTGGCCAATTTTATGAATAAGTTGCTCAAATTTGACGCTGTCTTATTATAGCATTAACAGTAATAGGCAAACTGAATAAATCTAGATTACTGCATGATCCATGGGTTAAATATTGCACTGTATATATTCACTTTTCACTCAACATTGCCCTCCTCTTGTTGCGTTTGCTTAAACTCCCTTATTTTCAATATTTGGGTTTCCAATGTTCGACCTCAGATCACCGGCCAAAGCATTGAAAGTTTTAAGGCTTTTGGAATTCTGTAGCACTGGTTGGTTGATAAATTATATGCTGATCTACTAGCTCTTCAAGTCTATACTTGGTGGAAAGTTTATCATAATATCCAATTGAAACAATTTTGCCTCCTTAAAATATATAATGTACGCTGAAATAGTATGACATATTCTCTAATAACCTATGGATTCATGCAGCTGCAGAATTACCTAACAAATGAATGCTTGTGATTAGCTTTTTGTCACTATTCACACCTAGAAAGACTAAGCTTACTGTACATAACTACCGAGAAACACATTTGTTAATTTACAAGTACATGTTCAATCGCGCTCTATTTCACCGAGATATTTACCCTTACCTTGTAGCAGATCTCGAATCCCAACCACCGATCCTTCGGCCTTACTACTCACATCAACCATGCCCGCAGAACACAGACTTTGTGGCCGACAGTTCAGAATAAAACAGTTGTATTTTTTGTTCTGGTCATTGGTGGGTGGGCGAGGATAAAACAGGTACACCGTACAGTTGATATTATCGCAACAGCCTTGCTCGCACTCTGCGGAAGAGTTCACCATTAACCCTTCGGGAACAGAGACGATTCCTGAACTGTTTTCAGCCTTTTCTCTCGCGTTTTTCATGTTGACCATTTTGCCGTTGAACCGCTCAACCATTTGACACGAATCAGTGGTTACTTCTGTTGTCCCTACGCTGAGTACCTGCACAGTTACCAGATAAATTCCAAACAGAGCCACTGCGTAACATTTTCGCTGCTCCAACATGTTGATTGCGAGGTAAAAGATTTCAAAATAGCACAAAATTCGAGCTAGCCGCCCCCCATGCCACGAAAAGAACAACAAAACACGTCGCGTCTTAAATAAGTCACGTGGCCTCTTTTATTGACCTTACATGACGAGTTACATGACAAGATAAATGGAGATGAAGAGCTGCTGCTGTACAAATTAACTTTATCTTAGTCCCTTTCTTTTCCTTCTTGTGGGAATATATACCAAATTTACAGTCAATTTAATTCTCTGGCTGCACAAACAATGGACAGCGATGGTTTACCGATTGTGGGACCTAATGTGGATTTTACTAAGGTACTGTGTACACCTGATTTACTTATCACAGTCTTGCCTCGATCAATGAATTTAAGATATACTGTAAGCTTACCCCAGACTTGCCTAATAAGCTTATATACATTGACTATCCACAAAACTAGGACCTTGGCAAGAGAAAAGCAATATTTCAATGTAGCTTGCCATTCTACATATAGTGTGATCAATAAGAATTAGAGAATTAGGGAGTGTTTGTTGCTATGTCAAGGAGTTAAATTTGTAATGTGTGGCATATGATAACAGGAAGAACCATTTCAATAACAAACTTCTCGTTTCTGATTGGCTCTCTACATGTCTACCTCTTGTGTAATTAAATTAGGTTGTAATCTCATGGGTATCCAGTTTGAATTTTGTTCAAAATATCTAAAAAACATGAAATTGCATGTCATTAAAGCTCACTCTTGCTCTATCTCCACTGTTTGTAAAACTGATGGAATGGCATATTGCTAGTTACTATAAAATAGAAAATGTTGGCAAAATTCAAGGTACATTTAAAAAACTGGCCAAACGATCACAACATTTCAATGTAACATTGTTGGGCGCAACATGTTGCGCGCATTTGGCCACCCTGTTGCGACATGTTGGCTCAAGTTTGAAAACGGTCAGATTTTCCATGCAACATTTGTGGATGCTGCATGATGTTGTATTGGTTTGGCCAGGTTCGTGCAACAATGCTGCGCCAGGACATGGGCATTAGTTCGATTTGTAACACCCAACATGTCGCAACAGGGTGGCCAAACACATGCAACATGTTGCACTCAACAATATTGAGATATGTTGCATCAAAATGGTGTGATCATTTGGTCAGGGCTTGGAAATACTGGGCCAACAATGTTGTGTTGAAACGTTACAATCGTTTGGGTGGGGCTTAAGTTTTAAAAATGGGAAAAGTAAAAGAAGAGGGCCAACACAAAAGCAGCATTAAGGCTTGAGTTTCGAATGTTAAGCAGGAGCAAATCACCTAAAACAGCTTGTCGTATGGGGGGAGACAGGGAAGACCTATGTACCAATAAGAACTTGGACCAGTAAGTGTAGCCCTGTTAGAGTTTGACTGCAGATCAGGGAAGGAGGGAGAATGACCCTCAGGAAACCCTCCTGCTAGGGGTAAATCAAAATTTCGCATTTAAGTCTCAGACTCGCAAAAGTTTAAAAAGCTGGGGCTCAAGTTACGAAGCTCTCCTAAGCTCAGATGTATCCTAAGCATTGTCTCTTGATGTATTTTTTATTTATTGTTACAAGCCTTCTTAATCTAAAAGACCTTTGTGAATCTGGCCTCTGGAGTCTTGCTTGTTTTTATGGACACATTCCTCTTTTGTTTGGCTTTCAGGTTGGGCCGATTAACCACAAGAGAACCCTAGCATTCCTCAATCATTTTATCACTCATTCTGTCAGATTTTTGAATAGATTTTCATGTGTTTGTGAAGAGGTAAGCAAATATTACATCTGAAGACCACTAAATTCTGACTGACTATTGCTACTGGTAATATTACATCCTCCACATTTTACTATTGACTTGCTATGTTTTTCCCATGCTGTTAAGGTTACCGTATGCCTTCAGGGGTGTCTCGCGTCCAAGCGATGTAGCGCGTCTGGTTTAAGCGGTAGATACCTAAACCCCTATATCAAATTAATGCTTATAGAGCTGGCTATCAAACTATACCAAGAATTTTGAAATGAAATGAATTGCCAATTTTTTCAGGACCACTAAATGCAAGCGCCCTAATTACCTTTTGGAAGCTAGAAGTCAAAGCAAATTTTGTTTTTCGCCAATTTATTTTTTTTCCCCAGTTTAAGGACAAAGAGCACTAAAAGAGCATGTCTGTGTTTTGCCATATTCAATTGCAGTAAAAAGTTACAGTCAGAACATTTTCAAAATAGGATTTAAAAAATGTGAAGTGATCATACAAAAATTGCTCTCGGAGAAAAAATATTTCGAAATAAACAATTCACAGATACCGTTTTGTTTATTGTATGTTAATCTAGCTACTGTCCAAATTTGAGGGCAATCAAAGAAATTCTATTTTAGTTGTAACTCTTTTAAGTGTCTGCTTCAAGCGAAAAAATTTATTTGAGTAAACAGCGCTAAGAAAAATCTCTTGCTTCGCAAACAAACTCTGCCCATGAAAGCCTTTAACTGGGTTCTCAGATCACTGAGCCAATCAGGGCTTGGGAAGTTTTTTCTCGTGGTGAAATTTACACATGAATCTCCAAAACACCCTTGTGTTTTGCAATGCGCTCAAGGCACAGAGATAATTTTTCTGTAGCTCGGTTTTTCTTGAAGCTGATCTGGCAAAATGGGGAAGACAAAAGAGTATACGAACGCTAGAGTGGCTGGGTGAAGAAAACAGACAAAAGAAAGTGCAGCAGAGCAAATGTATACGGTAACCTTAAGGTCTGTTTGGTTTTAATGTTGTCACAAATTTGTTCTGCTCACACTTGGCATGAGCTTGGTATTGAAAGATTTTTTAAGGTGGAATGTATAGTTTAGTTTAATGTGTTTATGCCCATCTGTGGCATTCTATTGCAGACATAATTGATTAACTTGTAGCAACAAAAATTTGTTGCCATGGTAACATTAAAAAAAATGCCAGATTTGCAAGTAGAAGTTTACAAGTGAAATAAGATTGAACTGTTTGTAAGGAAGTATCTTAAGTTATAACTAAGTCAAAAAAGGCAAGCTACATGTATAATTAAGTTGCAAATGCAGTACTGAATGTGTTGATGACATATACTGGTACAGTATCCTCTTCCATCAAATACACTTCCATGGTAAGGTGTTCATTTAATAAAGATATCACCGTATATTCTAAGATTTTTTTTTGAGAGACTTTTTTCAGATCACTGAATAAACTTCAATCCAGTGTGTGAGGCACCATAATGGCAGTGTCATAAAATAGCATTACCTAAACAAGCTCTTACCAGAGGCAAACATGCTATAGGGCTGCCATCACAAATTCTGGATGTGCGAGGGCAATTGACTGGCACCATCAAACCAGCCTGTTCAGGCAGATGGGGCTTGTAGCCATGGAAAAGCAATCCTGTTTTATGAGAAGGAAAACTCTGATTCCAAACCTGGGTAGATAGACACTTGTTAACCCTGGAGGGCAACCACCTCAGGGAAGGAAAACCCTGACAGAAAAACAACCAGCCCTCCAGGCTTGGGGGTTTGGCTGAGAGCTAAAAACCACTCCAGCCCATAAAAATGTACTGATAAAAGGAAACTGAAAATATTCCAAATGGAAATCCAAACAATGATGGCACAGAGGTGAAAATGGAAACTGCAGCCTTTTTTTACCCACTGGCACAAAGAGGTGTGTTGATGGTGATGATGACAACAACACACTGTCTGAAACTTATATTAGGGATCAATTTGTTCCATAAATTATGTCTTCAATAACACATGGGAAGTTCTATAGCAATACTCTATACTACTGTGTACTTCTGTACTCCTACATTGTGGCTTAATCTGCCATTCTCAGTACAGTGAATAATGCCATATGCTTTAGAGAGGCTTTAGGGGGGGGGGGGTGGGCAGGGGGTGGGGAGGGGAGCTTATAAGCAGAATGAAAAACTGTTTCAAACTGATCTAAAGCCAAGTGTTTTTGCTGGTTTTTAATTTAGCTTTGAAGCATAATAAATCAATTTCATTTCATTTTAAACTAAAGTACTCTTTTGCATTTATAAAATATATTTCTAAAAAATATGTGTCATACTCTCATCTAAGCACACCTTGTTGACCAATGAGAGTGTGTGTAGTATCTGAATGGTGTTATTTGTAAGTGTTACAAGTAATAATCAGTATCATGATGAATTAATCTGAAATATTAGAGTAGTTTTCATTTCAGTGTTGAAAAGTAATTGGTTTTCCATCATTTTTTTAAAGTATTTTTTTAATGTAACACACAAAAACTAGTTACAATGTTTTGGTAATATTTTTGCATCATTATGCTACATGGTAGAATCACGCCACTTTTTCATCCAAAATCAGAAATAAAACCTCATTTCCCTGCGCTTTGCATCAGCTTCATGTAATTAAAAGCCAATCAACAAGGATGTAAACAACCTGATTGAAATAATTTTGAACCAAATTCTGTAAATCCTCAAATTAGCCCACAGAGCACTTATTTCAAATTTCCAAGAAGACATTGGGGCAGTTATTTTAAGGAGGTGCTTAATCGAGGCTGGGAGCTTACCGTAAATCCTCAAATTAGCGCCTCCCCTCAAATAAGTGGCCCTCCTATCAGCAAAAATTTAAAATAAGCGCCTAATAAGGATGTATGTATATATTTTAAATTTTGGCCGATAGCATCGGAGGGGCGTTTATTCAAAGGGGGTGCTTATTTTATGGGAAGTGCTAATTCTAAGATTTACGGTATACAGTCAAACCCCAATATTAATAAGGTGGCCGAACACAGTTTTCAAGTGCCTATGCCTAATTCAGCATTGCTTTTAAATTATTTATGCTTTGGCACCCATTTTTGGCAAGAGTCAAGGTTGACCACAGAAGGGTTTATTCTCGCATTTTGGCTAAGGTGTGTGCTGTTGCCATGGCAATGGGGCTGGTTAAAAAGAAGGCTTAAAAAATGGTTTTTGTTTATTTAAAAAAAATCCAGTCCTTAGATTTTTTTCATCATTTGCCCACTATGAATTGACATTAAATCCCCTCTGTCAACACTGTTCTAATAAAATTTTGACATTGACGATTTTGGTAATTCGCCATAAATCATTTTCACTGCATGTTCTGTATTATTAAAAATTCGCTATGTCAAAAGTCAGATTTTTTGTGATAGATCACTCACATGGTTTCTGAATTACTTTTTTTTTGCCAAATTTCTTGAAATTCTAACGACTGGATTGTTAGAAATCGACAAGTTTCTGCAAAAGCAGTCGGTCTCAATTTTTCAAGCAACTGGGCGTGCGCTGCATTTAACTGGGTTTTGGTAATAAAGAAAAAGCTGAGAATTGCTGGGTTCTTTGCATCGTTACCTTTTCTAATATATCTTTGTAACAAAAGACTAAAGCCATCAATACACTACATTCAAATATAGAGAAAAATAGCACAGATAGTGCGGGTGTTGAGTAAATGAAATGATTGCTGGATCGCTCTATTGATGGCGTATACAGCCAATTATCAAAGTCCTTATGGGGGCTTTTCTGTTGTTTGTACCTCTATTAAGGGGCCGCTATCCATTTCCCCGAGGGCCGGCTGTGCCCGTTTAGTAGAAATGCACGGGAAAAAGTGACTTCTGATTGGATGCTGATTGGATGATAAATTTGCCAGCACTGTCAGTTGTGTGATATTCACCCAGATTTCTTCACGGCATTCAAAATCAATATGGCGGCTGGTGCATCTGTTTTCTTTGTAAAGACCCTTGCCTTCTGAGGGATAAGATAAAAGTATTTGGGAGAAGTAGTTCGCAAATTTCTGCTTTAATTGCCCGGGCTACAAAAGTTGATCTCTCTGTTTATGTCGCGTCAGATAGGGAAAAGGCGGTCATCTGCAACTCGACATCCTACAAACGTCTCATAAAATATCAAAATGCTGTGCGAAAAATGGATGCAATCATTGGTAAAATTCAGCAAGATTTTCATGGCCATGGCTTAGCCTGGGGTAAAAGACTGGCTAGCGTACAAAATGCTAACAAGAGGATTAAGCTTGAAGATCTACTTAGGTCAAGTTCTGCAAGTCCACGCAAAACATTACAGAGGAGGACATGGGGGGGTTCTGAACACCGCAAAAAAATTAACGAACACCACATCACTGCGAGAAAAGTCAACGAAACACCATCACTGCAACACGTATTTTTAGCGCCATGATTTGTTCATCTACACTTAAAAGAATACTTTTATACCTCAACAATTTTCCACAAAATAAACACATCACAACACTTTTCATTGCACATATGTTGATACTGCTGATGCCTGTAAATCAGTTTTCTTGCACTTGTGAAGAAACCTTGTGCGAAGCTAGGAAGTGAACGAAGAAAAAAGAGAGGACCCTTGAGAGATGGCGTTTACCCCAGATCCCTCTCTTCTTTTACTTTGCTCACTTTTCTTGGTGTATAAACCCACTGACTGAAGCCTTATCTCCACTGAAAGTATTGCTTTCCAGAGCTTGCTACGTTTGCGTTCGATGTTGGTAATCAAAAAAATAATTGAAAAAATAGGTGTAGAAAGTCGCAGGACCTTGGAGCGGGCAAAGACCCGTATCAGAGTGACCTGTAGATGAAGCTGAATAGCAAAAGGAAAAAATAGTAAACATGTGTAATTTACAAAGCTTCCTTAGCTTAGAAAGCCTTCTTTCTCCCCTGCTGACGCGATGTCTGAATATATTTTGTGGCTGGTAGTTTTCACCACCTTTTCCTTTCTTTGAAGAAAAAAGCTGCGCGGTCAATAATACATTATATTCAGCCTTGGCGTGTCCAGAATTTCCAGGATTGTTTCTGTCCTCACTCCTTCACGTGTCTATGGAACACTGAGCTCCGGGTGGCAGAGGTCAAGGTACTTGTCAAGTTATGTATTAATGAAAACAGCTTCGGATTGGCAGCCGAGGCATATTGAAGATTGACTGGAAATTGGTTTGTATTTTGTTACAAATTATTAACCTCAATGGTACGTGTTTGCATAAATTAGCATCAAAAACAAAGTTTACATGCTAAATTTAGGTCAAATTTAGGTTTGAGAAAGGTAAATCAAAAACCCTCAGTACCGCAAACAATTTCATTTCACCAAACACCGCAGCGTGAAAAACACAAACGTGGCACACTGTAGGGTTTGAGATCACCGCAACACCGCAAGTTGAGATTTTATTCACCGCATCACCGCAATAAAAAAACATCAACACCACAACACCGCAAATCCCCATGTCCCCCTCATTACACCAAGCTCCATCCACGTTTCAAATTGGACATTTGTACGCAATCTACAGTCCATGTGGTGTATGCAGCTGCTAACAGTATAAACACTGCTTCAAATGCTGGAAGTTCTGTTTCTATATTCGCCAGACCTTCTCCTATTTTAGCCACGGATGACACTGCTACAAAGCTTGGAATTTTTGCTACATTCGCTAGACCTCCTATTTTAGCATTTGCTAACGGTGTGAACACTGCTGCAAAGCCTGGAATTTCTGTTACCACAGCATTCACTCAGCCATCTCCTATTTTAGCCACTGCTAATAGTGTGAACACTGCTACACAGCCTGGAATTTCTCTTACCTCATTCGTTAGACCTTCTCCTATTGTAGCTGTAGGTAACACTGCTACAAAGCCTGGAATTTCTGTTACTACATTCACTGGACCTTCTCCTGTTTTAGCCGCTGCTAACAGTGTGAACTCTGCTACACATCCTGGAATTTCTCTTACTACATTCACTAGATGTTCTCCTGTTTTAGATGCTGCTAATAGTGTGAACACTGCTACACAGCCTGGAATTTCTGTTACTACATTGAATAGACCCTCTCCTATTTCTGCCACTGCTAATAATGTGAACACCACTACAAAGCCTGTTACTAGTGGATTTTTTTCAAATCTGCTTAGAAGTTTCACTGCTGATCAACTATATGCTGCATTTCCACTCCAGACACAAAAACCTGAAGAAAAACAGGAGATCAGGATTCATATTTGCGTGGATTATCCCAGTAAACCTGTTTGAAAGGAACTTAAAAGTGATTTACATGTTCTAGCCAGAGCAATGGTGGAAGGTAGTCACCAGCAGATAGCTGGAGCTGTTCTAAAGATTGATGGGGTTAAAGGATTAGTCATTGAAGAAGTTATCAAGCTAATGACTTTGCAAGTAGATGACCTATGTTCCATGCACAGGCCATCCATACAGGAACATGAATGATGAAGCGAAACATTTCAACTACGAGAAAGTGTGCTCCAAGTAGAAAGAGAGAGCACCAGTTTTCCATGCTTTTCTTACAGCATGCAGCCGTAAGGAACAGCAAGAAAAAGAATTCTCCAGAAAGTTTGCCAGGTGTTTCAGTTGCTGGAACAGTTCTCCTAAAGCAGTGTAACACACAAATGAATGCTGGCTTTGCTAAGATTCTTGGATTTCTTATTAGGTCAAAGTCTCTAGAGGTTAGAAGCTATTTCTTGCTGCTGTTCATTCTTTTTCTCATTGGAAAAAATGGCAACAACAGCAAACAAAGTGATTGTGCATGTGCTTATTTTGTGTGCTATTTTTGAGCATCACATGCACTGTTATTATGACTGCTTAATTGTCATCCTATGTAGTAGGTGTAAAAAGGGGGAGGGAGAAGGCAGTGAGGTAATAAGAGCCCACTTTTGCTCATTTCCGAAACTGCAAAATTCCCATTGGCTGATATTCACTGAGTATTTATTATTGTTAGCTGTACAATCTCATCACAAACAGCCACAGCAACTGCCACCTAACACATGTTAACAAGGCTTTGAGAGATATGCATCTTGCTAGCATGAGCTGTACTTAACCTGGAAAAGCTGTTCTTGCAGTTCTGCCCACGGTAAACAGCAATCGTCTAATTGGTCTAAATTAGCTTTTTTGTCAAAATTAGGCTATTTTACATAGATGTGTACTTTCCCCTTCTTCACATCTTTTGTTTCCTCTACTATCTCTCTGTTTATGCCGCAGTGCAGGTTACTTACATTGTAGTTGTATTCTAGGAAAAATATACCCAGTTCTCTTTAGTGAAGCAAAGAGCATGGCTGTCGTGTAACAGTGCAACATAAGTACACAAAGGGTTACAAGTACTAGTTACAAGACATTTCAGAGTTAATCCAAAGTAGCACAAAGACCTCCAAACCACTTAAAACTTTCATTTGAGTGAGGTACATGTTTGCTGGAGATGCTTTGTAGGCTCCCAGTGTTTTGCTGGAAACTATTTGAAGATTCCAGTAGATTTCCAAAGATTGCCTTGAAGGAGCCCAGTGACTTCCAAAGATGCCTGATTGTCATCCCAAAAATTTCCATGCATTTTAGAATACTATTGATAGATTTGAAAATACCAGTACTTCGGGAAATCTATCAGAAGGCTTATAGCCATTAGTATTTATTGTATACCTAGCCTGGCAATGATCTGCTTTCAACTTTCTACTACAGTGGTAATGGTTGCATACGGCAAACATTGACTGCGCACCATGAGCCCCTTGCAGTCATGGGAAGAAAGCTGTCATGTTAGTCATAGTCGCTGTTACCTTAAAATGCTTAAATGTCATTAACATGTACATTGCAATAAATTACAGTATAATTATTACAAGTGAAAGCACTTTTTCCAGCAACATTTGTAGATTAATGTGCTCTTTTATCAAACGTATTAATGACCAAACATCAATCACCGTAATTAATTTTTTGTATATATATTAAATGGATGAAAAATTTAAATTATTTTACTCTGGTACTCACTCTGCTGTATATTGTGTTGTAAATAATTATTTGTAAATGATGATACATGTACATTTTGAAAAAGAAGTGTTACTATCAAAGGAGTAACACCTGTTACTTTTCTTGAACATCATTTTTGTGTGTGTCCCAATGAAATATTTTTTTCCATTGCAGAAATTAGCTGACTTGTCCAACAAAATCCAAAGAATTGAAATAATGATGAGCATTCTAGAAGCTAAGGTAGAATCCACAATAAGTATAATAATCTTAGTAGTTGTTGTTGTTTAAGTGTACAAGTTAGAAGTTTTCAGAACCAAATTAATACGGAACAATTTTTTATATAGTTTTGTTACAATTATTGATTTAAATCATTTTTTTCTGGATATTGGCCAATTTAATTCTAAAATACACATTATATCCTTGTTCAAAATGGAATTTAGAACAGTTGATTTTTGGTAACAGAAACCTGAAGACAGTCAGTCCCTTGCAGATATTTTCTTTTCTTTTCTTTTCTTTTCTTTTCTTTTCTTTTCTTTTCTTTTCTTTTCTTTTCTTCTCTTCTCTTCTCTTCTCTTCTCTTTTCTTTTCTTTTCTTTTCTTTTCTTTTCTTTTCTTTTCTTTTCTTTTCTTTTCTTTTCTTTTCTTTTCTTTTCTTTTCTTTTCTTTTCTTTTCTTTTCTTTTCTTTTAAGATAATAACAATAATTATTACAACATGTTCATTTTTCACACAGTTGGCATCAATCCCAGGGCTGGAAGATGTGACAGTATCAACGCCTGCACCAAGTGGGGCAGCTGCTGCACCAGCTGCAGGATCAGCTCCACCTCCAGCTTCTGATGCACCACAACCAGCTGCGGAGGCACAGGTACAATGTAATTGGAACTCATTTCAATACTAAAAACACTTGTCACTAGCTCTAAAAACATGATAGTAATATGAAGAGGATGCTAGAGTACCATTGATAGGTACTGACCACACGCAAGTTTATAAAGAAGCTACACCTAAAAGCTGTTGCAGTTGTTGAAAGAATGCATAATGCTGTCTGTGGGATAAATTACAAAACCAACCATACCATCTACTGGAAAAAGTTTATTCGATGGATATGTTGTTATTCATTCTTTTAACTATCAGAGCCTTGTTTGTGCACTTGCCATTGCTACATGTACCAAAGGTCATGGAATAATAAATAATATTAAGCACAGAACTTGAAACAATTTGAAAGCAAAAAAATCTTTCGATATTTTTTACATAGGGACCTCCTGCACCTCCTGCAGAAGAGCCAGGTAAGCATAAGTTACTGAAAACCCCTCTGAAAGGCTGTTGTGTAATATTTCCCAGCCAGGTTTTTTAGAATAAGACATTTAACCCTATAGACCCTAATTGTTGCTGTTGTAAAACATTCTACACCAAGATATTGTTGTTGTGAGGTTCTCAATGAATAATTTAAAATATTTTGCTAAAGTCAGGGCTTATTATTGTCAGTGTCATAATAACACCATTCTTTATGTACTTGGTTACTTATAAGCTGTACAGTGTATGTGGGGAATATCATATCTGAATACTGTACATTGGCAGCACTTATTCATTACATTTTTATTTTATTCTTCTTTCTGTATCACCTCCAGAGCCTGAGAAACCAAGTAAGCATAAACTGAAATTTTTGACATTTATTACTGTTGCAGTTCTTTGACACCCACAGTTTAACATTGTGAATCAACAAGTTGAAACTACAGGCTGTTTTCAAAGGGTCCTACATTTATCCCTTTACCAGAACTTCAATTCGTTATTCTACATTTGTACGCACTTGAGTACAGTAGTAAAAGCTTTAACTGTAACAATGCTGCACTTTCTGCAACTTGCCAAGTAAGTGGGAGAGTAGTGGGTGAGGAAGTTGTTTAAGGTCACAAATGTACACTGGCAAGTTTATTGACTGTTATTTTCTTACCACAGAGTGTTATTACCTTTACAGGATATTTTTTAAAATCTCTGCTGTACTTTCATTTCTAGCTATGACTGTTTCCAAAGATCCAAGATATGCCAAGTACTTTCAGATGATTAAAGTTGTAAGTTTCCAGAAACACAGCTCACAGATCTTGTTGCTCATTTTTCAATCCTCTCTGAGAGCTACATCCAGTTGTAATGACATAAGTTCCTGGTTGGTGGAATTTTAATGAATCCGCACTATGTTCACAGCTTATTGATTTTAAATTTCCCCTTTTTCCCACTTTTCTGAGCACATAAAATGTGTACTTAATAGCACATTTGCATGATGTCATCTGATTACAACTACCAGGGTTCATTTTGTTTCTTTATTATTTAAATTCGTAAATCACAGTGGGGTTCAAATAACAATTGCCTCAATTAACATGAGAACAACAACAAGAACTACAACAACAACTTTTTTTGTACTCAACTTAGAAATTAGAAATTACGTGAACAAAAATAAGTTAAAATAAAAAGAGTACATGGCTGCCCGAAATAACCTTAATGGGCTAATAAGACTGAGCAGCCATCCTTAGTGACATAAAGTGATTATTAATTTGAGACAAATTAAAGAGAAAATAGGAAAAAGACACACACACACAACACACAAAATGGAAAAGTGGAGGATTCTGGTAGTTGTAGTCAAGTGACACTATCATGCGAATTGCCTAGTCTTCTCCCATTCAGAAGATGTCTGAGTTTTGAGCAAAAAGGATTTCCTACTAAATTATGTGCCTCTACAAAGTTCTAATTCTGGAGACATGGGACCTTCATGGTTAGTGTACTTACCCCTGGATTGAGTGGTCTGGGCTTGAGCCCTGGCTGGTGACATTGTGTTGTGTTCTTGGGCAAGACAATTTACTCTTGCAGTGCCTCTCTCCGCCCAAGTGTATAAATGGGTCCTGGTGAATTTAATGTTGAGAGTAACCCTGTAATGGACTAACATCCTATCCAGGGGGGAGTAGAAATACTTCTAGTTGCTTCGTGCTAAAGAAACCAGAGATAAGCGAGAGCCTGATGATGGATGACATTTCTGTTATATCACCGACAACATCTAGTCGGTGATCAGAACTTCTCTTGACCTCATGACCTGCATGTAGGTCCACATATTTGCATTTTGAGGAGTCTTAAAATAGACAGATTCAGTTAATGTGTTTACATCCTTGTTGCCACCCAATTCAGACCACTTGGTGATTCATTTGAGAGGTCATAATTGTGCAATTTGTCACGTGCAACTGATTGCATGGGAGTATGTAAAAACAGAACAATTTTAACCTCCCAAATGAATCATCGCATGATCTGAATTGGGTGGCAACAAGAATGTAAACATGTTAGCCAAATCCGTCTATTAGTTCCTTATAATTACTGGAATTGAAAGGGTCAAACAAAGCTCAAACCAGAACCAATTTAACGTTATGATATATGCGGCCTTTTTCAGGGAGTTCCATTAATGGCAATTGCACCCAAGATGAAGGCAGAAGGCCTGGATCCAAGTTATCTTGAGTAAGTGTCATGAGATAGAAGTAAATAATTCTTCGTGAACTGGAATGTAGCTTGGGTAGCAAGTGCAGTGAAGCGACATTTGTTCATGCAGTCTACTCCAGCACCTGCCAAAAAGTCATTCTAGTATTTACAAAGCATACAGCTTTTAGCAGCATTTTGCTGTACATGATATGATATTAATTGAAAACTGCAAATCCTCCTGGGTACCTTTACTGAGGTCTGAGGTACTTGGAAGGTATACTACCAATATTATCATAAGCAATGTTTTCCAACTGGGAGGGTTGATAGGCCATCATCTCTTGCATGTCATCTTTTTATTGTATTGAATGAGTGATACAGTTAATGCTTGAACCACATTTGTTAGGGTATATCATGTTTTGTTGGTATGCTTTTTCAGGAACCCTGATGCCCCAGCACCAGAGGGTGCCCCTCCACCCCCTGGACAAAGTGACTCTGATGAAGACATGTCATCAACATCGTCATTTAGCGATGAAGATTGAATCGCCAATGTACCATGGATGAAAACAGAATTTTAAGCATTACTCTTTTTAATATGCCATTTCTGTAAATCTGAAACAAGTCTTCATACTTTATAACGAAATATCCTTTATTGGTCAATTTTGGGGTCTCTCTTAGAACTTGTAGAAAACAGAGAATTAAGAGACATAGGTTACATGACAATAGTCTTCATGAACAACAACAGTGAAGTTGAATTATGGTAACAAATCAAAACACAGGTGTCCTCCCACCTAATCAAATAGAAATTATATTAATCAATTTTTTTTTGATTTGTTACAGTTTTTCTGGCTCTTGCCGCAGGTTAAGTGTTTTTGCTTACACTTCTGAGGAGATGTTTCTGTGGATGGATAAAATGGGTTGTGAATTTATTACTGCTGTTGTAACTTGGGTATGGGCAGCTGTCTTTACATATGCCAATGTTTCATAGAAATTGCCCGGTGCTTGAAAAATTGTCACTCGACAGTTAGAAATACCCTATGCATCCATGAAAGACGGAAATCTCGATCACTTCCTTGGTAGCTATAACTATAAAGGAAATGTGCATTTAACAAAACGGTTCCATTTTTTACGATAAGAAATTGAATCAACTTTCTGAATAGAAGAATATATTTGTAAATAAGTATCCTCACGTTTGTTTGAAAATTTGTACGTTAAAGATGGAGAAGACTTGTTAAATGTAAAATATTGGACAATCGAGAAATGGGATTCAAGGGTAAAAGCTCCTTTAAACCTGTAAGCACTTGAATGCCTAGGCAACGTAGCAGGCGTAAACAGGGAAATCTCGTTCCGAGAAGCTTTGATCCTGGCGCTTAGCACCGGGCATGATCGTTCAGTCTTCGCTGACTGGAAACCCACGGGCTCTGAGGGAGATGAGGAGAAAGAGGAGTGGGAGAGAAGAGCCAACCTTTGTCCCAGGGTGCAGCGGTAAAAGACATAAATTTGCAAAAATCTAAAAAACTGCCCGTTCAAACCCTACTTTTTTCATGTTTAAAATTCGTGTCCGTATTCAATATTTGCAGTAAAAATTTTGGAAAATTTCACTGAAGGAAATTCAAGAAAATCACAAATAAAGCCATAAAAATGGTAAACAACGCATTTATTTGGGCATTTATAATTCAACATTAAAAGCCAAGATTTTAAGAGAGATGATAGTAAATCAACATATCATCATTGCTTATTACATTTAATAAGTTTGAGAGGACTGGATGTAAAAACGAATGCAGAAACAGCATTCAAAACATAACACTTGCGCGCGCAACGTGATAAATGATTACCCTATAGAGCCACGTTAAGCTAGGTTTCCAATGTCGTTTGTCGATAGCAATACGGTCATTTCGCCCCTGTATTATGTCCACGTCCGGAGGCTCGGCGGTTGGGGCCATGGTGCCACCCCTCAATGTCGTTGTTTGTCCTCACGGCTTTCTTAAACACGGTGCAGTCTGAGGCGCTCCAGGTGGTACCACTGATCCAGCTGCTGGCCACGTACTCAGTGAAGGGCCGACAGCAAAGGATGAGTCGTTCTCTACGGCTGCTGGTAGTGGCTCAAGAATAGATGATTCATCAACAGCAGGATCGGCAAGTGGCTGGCAGAGGCTGGACATAGACTCGGTGAAGTCAACAGGCGTACTCTCAGAGACAGGTGTACTCTCAGACAGCGCCAGGGACAGACAGGTAACACAGCGCCAATCGATGGAAGAACCAGTTTGCATAGCAAAACGGTAATCACACTGGGAGATTCCCGTTCCACAAGTACGATGTTGCCAACGAAAGCAACCATCACATTGAAGGCCTTGCTGACGCACTCGTACTGGATTCTGACAAGCAATACACTTGGCAGACATGTTAACGATGACGACAAATTTGACTGTTTTGATAAAGTAGCGATTGTGGCTCAATGCTGATATGATACTCGAGTAAGAGTCGACCACCTTTTAGAAAGTTCCTTAGGATCAAAATTTTCAATTTGGTAAAAAACACGTTTGGATTGGTTGACTGGAACAATAGCTGTTTACCAATTGATTACTGAAGTCTCACCTCCATTAAAGTTCGCACATTGCGTGGGTAGTAGGTGTGACAAGAAAAAAACAACACAGTCTTCATTACTTAAGTTGCATGCACTGGAAAACTAAAAGCAGTTTAAGGCGTTACGTTACAAGATCACTAATCCAAGAGTGATAGAGAATCTTTTAGGATAACACAATCAGTTGACGTTAAGATCGTATTCCGAATTGTCAAATAAACAAGTCTTTGAAAGGTCGGCGCGTTGTGCCAAAAAAAAGTCTCACCTTGAATTAACACAAGTTCACACATTGCGCGTGCGTACGTGTGGCAAGAAAACAACAATACAGTCTTCATTAACAGAAGTTCTGTGCAACTATACGCGCAATAAATCAAATACATTTAGACTCAATAAAACAAGGTTTTGACGGCGGTTTGTTAAACAACGCGCGTTAAGCCATAGATGGTTTTCGAAGTTTTTCAAATACGATCAGCCATCGATCGATCAACGGACTTTGTTTGACTTTGTTGCTATGTAAGTGCCACAAGTTACTGCTAAACAACGCGCGTAATCAAACAAAGATATTTAGATTCAATAGCTCTTCAACTACGTCAAGGTCAAATATAACTGAAGAGGTTTTACAGGCGGATGAGACTTTACAGGGTAAAAGTCGTTGGATGGTTTTCAAAGTTTTACAAATACGATCGGCCATCGATCGATCAACGGACTTTGTTTGACCTTGTTGCTACGTAAGTGCCACACGTGAATGCTAAACAACGCGCGCAATCAAACAAAGATATTTAGACTCAATCGCACTTAAACTACGCCAAGATCTCGGTCACATTTTAAGTTCTCTACAGGGTTACACTTTCTGAAATTCGATCGGCCATCGATAAACGAGCGCGAATTACCAACTAGCGTATCAACAACATCGGCATAGCGTGGGGGACAGAGATAGATTAGGGCGAGTGAAACTAACGGTTAAAAACGTGTTATCAAGATCGTATTTATAAATGGGACGATTATAACATCAGCTAGGCAAATAGAGACAATCTTGTAAGCATATATACACTTTAATTATATCATGGAGCGAAGTAACTTCTGTATGGAGCGAAGTAACTCTTGTGTGGAGCGAAGTGACTTTTGGTTGGGGCGAAATGACCATGGGGCGAAATGGCCTGATACCGTTTATACCCAATATCCGTTTGGTTCAATGTCAGCAATGGTTTAATGTTGTTGCAAAGTCGAAGCAGTGGTTACCATGCATTTGTTCGTTTTCCTGCGCTTGTTATTAGTTGCGTGTTCTGATTGGTTCATGGCTTCATTTGCGTCCGTTGTGATTGGTGAGCTTCCCGTGACATGTCAACCAAACTGTAAAGCACGAAACTCTCCTCTGACTTCCGGTTTTGAGGTGGCTTAATATCGGGTGTTAATTCTTGACGCACGAAATTTAGAATTATTCATGAGAACACTCGAACGGTAATAGTGATACACGAAGTATACCAACTGAGTAAACTGCGGCAGGTTTAGCCATCAAGGCAGTTTTGTATTACATAATTCCAAATCAACCCTTCATATACCTAGAGGGGAATATTCTAAGTATCTTCAGGCCTCTACAGTCTGCGGTGGACGAGGGAAAATTAATTGATCCCTCTGGCTTACAAGCAAAGATTACATTCTTTGTTGTTTTATCACAATATTCCCAAAACCCACTTAATGTGCATCCGTTCCTAGAGGTAGCTGGAAAAAACCGAACACAGAAATTAATTCGTCTGTGTGGCAATTTCCTTACAACACACTGTTGGAAACTTTCGACTAAACCCAGCAAAAAGTTTAATAAATAGTTTTTTTAATAAATAGTATTACACACTTGACTTCGAACGAATGTCTTCCTGTGAAATTTGCATTTCAATAAAGAATATCAATTATACATAAGAACTTTTCTCTGTACCTGAAAACAACAGGTTTTCTAAGTTTGGACGAATTGAATTCTTTCATGCAGGAATGTACTCCCATATGCCTATCTGGCGAGAACTGGTTTCTGACATTTAGGTTTAATTGGTTCGTTTCCCTCTGTCTCGGTTGTTAGTGGTTCCAAAAAAAGGATCAATTTAAATTTGGCATCCAAAGGAACACTAAATTATTTATCACGTCAGGCGAAAGCTAATCTTCAATTAGCAAGGTGTATTGAAGTTGTGTTGATATTCTTCAAACTCACGCAGCGTTTGACTAACACAAGTGAAACTTACTCTTTGATGTACTTCTTAGCGACAGACCGACTTCATAACAAAAGATAAGGCGATATTTTTATTGAGAGAAACGTCGCTTGAAGTGTCAAAGTGCCTCGTTCGACCTGAAGGAATGTAAAGGACGACAGCAATGCCATCTCCGTTGTCAAGGAAAAGAGGAAGTGCAAAGAAGCCGGGATTAAACCGGCAACGGAACTTTCAACCAGCGTTAAAAACTGTGAAGAGTTTAGTGGATGACATAGCTGATTCAGAAGATCCCGAAGACCGGGATTTTAAAACTAAGGTACTTGAACAAACATCACAGTCCCCAACTCGAAACGAAACAGCTTGTACAAATACAAGTCAGGGACATGAAAGTGCGTCGAAAAACCGTTTGCAAACTATTTCTTCGGACTCTTATTTTCAAAAAGATCGATTATTGCACAGTTTCGATAGCGACTCGGAAAGTCAAAACAATGAAGATAGTTTCTCTGAAGAACAAACAGAGTCTCGTGTTCTGACTGAGGTAGAAAGGTTAGAAGAAGTTCAAGCAGTTCTGGAGGAAAGAATTAAACAGACCAAGGAATTGCTCGAGACAGCGGACAGCACGAGAAATCAAAGACTGCATGGCCAAAGAAAGTTACGGCGACTTGGGCTTAAAGTTCAAAAGTTGGAACAGCGTCTCGAGTTAGAGAGAGCGGGGAAATGTGGGTGGACGTTTGTCAGGAGAGTTTTGAGAAAGCCGAAGGTCGGATTTCATAGCAGCGAGTTGTTGAATCGAAAGGTGCCATTGGGACTGATTGCTGCAAATATAGACACCCGACCTCACCTCGCCGATGTTGTTTTGCAAGAAATGGAACGCAAGACAGACGTTCAAGTAGATATCAACTCACAAAGGCCGAAAAAATTGTTCAAATCGAAGGATCTGCAAGAGTTTCAGCAAAACCTTTCAGACAATCAGTCTCAACAAGGCAACAATGTGGAAGAAGGTGGCAAGGAGCCTGATAATGCTGTGTTGCGGGGAGAGGTAGCCAAAGATGCCGCCAGTGGATGGCTCCAGATTGACAGTAGCGAAGAACTTCAAGAAAAAGAGCAACGAAGTGATCGAAAGGAGATGGAAAAAGGATGGCTACGAATCAGTGACAAGCCTGGAGACTTCGTAAAGAGGATCGAGGATGCTTCAGATACAAAGCAATTCAAAGAAGCGTGGGTTAACATAAATGAACAAGGACGTGAACGTTTCGCAAGGAAAGTTTTCCGGGCCAATATGAATGGCGACTCACTCCTGTCGCTTACTTTGGATGGAAGTGGAGGCACATTAAACGTTCGTGGAGAAAAACTTAGTATAGATGGAAGGAGATCTTTTAATACTTCTCAACAGACACGTCTAGACCGTAAAGATAAAAGCAAAGAGGGACGAGTGGGGAGAATCTCATCCTCCCGATCACTTCCAACTGCAAAGATCGTCAAAATACAAAACGTTGCCGGGACCACTTCTTTTCTGCCTCCAATTCCAAAATCTGAAGCTAAGAAACGCCCTAAAGAAGAACAAGTAGAGAAGGTAAAAGATGAAAACGACGGAGAGCAACAAAAAGAAAGAGTACTTCTGATTCCCAATCAGAGGCGATTGGCCAGAAGAAGAATTGAGATTTACCTAAAACAACTGGAATTCGTTAAGTCTCACAGACTTGATCAAAGGGAGATTTTGAAAACTTTGGCATCTGCTGTCGAGGACTACTATGGCGAAAAAGGAATACCAACAAAACACGAGGCAAAAACGACTCCACGTCACGCTTTGTATTTGATTGGGGCACTGTCCAAAAACCATCTTCGCCCTCCCACAGCGCCAACTAAGTAATAACGCTTTGTTGTTACTCATCTTACTTTTAGTGCAGTTTATGGGAAAAAGGCAAACCTGAACTTTAACAAAGGCACTTTCAGTCGTCATTTGTTTGGTTTGGACCAATTTCAGTGTTCGGTATTATCCACGACGTTTTGGTCGTTGTGAAAAGGCCATATTCGCAGTTTGAACAATGTTTCTTTGGAAAGTCGAAACTGATTCTGATTCTTATTCTACTTTCATCAAATTCTTTCGGGCGGCCATTCTGTGGTCTTGAGTTCTAATGGTAACATTGACTGAGAGTTAGAATGTTTTGAACCCGGAAATTGTATTTCATTTCCCCACGGGTGAATGCGGTTCTTCGCACCCCTCGTAGACGTGTAGTCGGAGAGGGGTGAAGGAGAGTCTATCATCTATGACGGCTGAACAACGCTCGGGGTCCAATACCTCGGAAGCGAAAGCGCGAAAAAACCCTCACTCAAGGGCACTGTAAATAAACATATGAGCTTAGAAAGATACAGCTTCAGAAGAAATATACTTCGTCTTTGTTTTTGAATACAAATCGACATAAAAACTTAATCCCTTTTATCAGGCTGGGAAATACGTGTACTTTACGAGGATACCGTTGCTGTTACCGCCTGAAACAAAGTACTACTTCAAGCAAACTAAGAAGACGGATGAAAACTAAGGAAGTGGACAAAATTACATTGAACAATTCTCATGGATTCATTGCTGAATTTGAAATCTTAGTTGGTAATGCATTTTGCTGTTTTGGGCTCACTCCAATTTAATTCAAAATTCAAAATTTTGCGCAGGGCAAGGGGCTGGAGGCTTGACCCTCCTCCCAAATTTTTAAAGCAAAAAGTTAAGTAAAAAATAGCACAATAAAACAACTATGCAGCTCTTCTTCAGGAGTGCATTACTTGCCTTGAAGTGAAACTCCAGTGGGATATGCGTAGACGGATTCTTGGGTGCCAATTACAGTTGAACGCCTTTCACTTCTCTATAGGATACTTAGAACAGCACCTGTTTTAACACACAGATAACTTAACAAAATCCTTCTACAAAAGACAAGGATGTCGGCCATCAGTGGTAAACCAACTGTCGTTTTATGACGTGGAGAAAATGCGAAACGAAGTAAGCTTCGAATCATTCTATGACGCGATTTCACTAAAACCTTGGGGGTTGAGCCAGAGTGGTCAACAAAAACGTGTGCTTAGAAGAATTGAAATTGAGGCTTGAGAACAGTCATATTTGGCTATTGCAGGCATATATTGGCTCTACGTTTAATGCGATTTTTTGGCAGTGGTCGTGTGCGTGAAGTTTTTTTTGGTAAAAGTAGGTATGCTCGTAGGGTACTTTCTTTTAAATCATCATTCTCATTCAAAAGTCGAATGTAAGTAACTAAGGAAGTAACTATCGTAAGTAAGTAACTACAGTAGATGTTTAAAAATTAAGAGAACGCCATCATCAGGGATTAACGCCATTTTTTTTATTTAAAATTTGTTTTCATGCGTAGTGCTTCTATATATCATTTACAAAATAAAAACTTTCCCTTCAAGTTTGTCTATGATGTAAAATGGTTACCTCCCTCCCTCAAGAAAATCCTTGGAAATCATGACAAATCATCATTTTGTATCTTCATAAACCTAGTTACAAACGGTAAAAAGAGTTCGTTATACAAAATATAAAAATGCACTGTAATTCAAGATAGCTCGCATCAGTTCATAACTATAAGCACGGTCATCGTGGTCACCAAGTAAATTACTCAAATTACTTTGGCTTTCAGTCACAAACAAAGTGGTCTTACAATGGGACCTTGAGAAACTTCAAACAAAAATTTAGGATAAACATTGCAAAAAGGAAATACCTGGTGGCTATTAGCCCGCAAAAACAGGTGGACAAAAGTGCACAAGTTTAAAGCGAACTGCAAGTATGATAATCTGGGCATCAGAAACTTCACTTCTGATCATTGTTATCAATCGTTTCCTGTTCTATGGTATGGCTATACGATGTCATCACAAGTGGATGTCTTAACTTATACTTATAAGACTGGCGTTTGTTACATTAACATAACTATGTCTAAACATAATTCAATTAATGTTAATAACACTGGAACTGGTTGTCCAGCGTCAGCTAGTCTCTCTGAGGCAAAGCTAACGTGATTTTCACGTTCAGCAATCAAGGAACTTGTTGCAAAATAATATTTAAACAAGTCCGTACCTTAGTGTTATAGACCAGCAGAACAATAAGGCACCATTATAGAAAATATATGTTAATTTATGTATGTAATTCTTGATCCAGTTAGCCTTGGCGTGTTATCTTGATTTTTAGTGTTTGATTTTAGTACCATTGCTGATGTACTTCTGAAAAGAATATTTTAGCCTGATAACTCGATCAAAAATCCTGCAAAGTAACAAACATTTCTAAAACTTACCGAATACATTATCATTCCATTCTAACAACATATACCCCCAACCCTGTTACAAAAAGAATCTCACAAAAACATTCTTTCGAACAAATGTCAGTAGAGCGTAGAGCCCATACTTTCACTCAGAAAACTTAGCATTGGACGTTTAAGGTACTTAACTTCATGCACAAATAATTCTCTGGATTCAGGTATAAAAAATTCAAGATCTACACATGCAACATGACTAAAAAATTCTGTTCCTTCTAGTCTCGAGGCAGCATCTCATCCAGATCTGCCACAGTGTAAGCCACTACAGCCCATACTGCGGCACACAGGTCCATGGCATCAGGATCCTGGACAGTCATGGTGTCACCGTTTGTATGATGGAAAAAGAAGTACTTGCTGTTTGCATTGTCTAAACCTCCACCTGGTACCCCATCACGGACCCAGAAGGAGATCTCACCACCAGTATTTTTAACTCTAAGGTTGGTGACATTTATTGGTTTCAACAGACTCATGACTTCCCTCATTATAGCTTGTGCTTTTTCACCTCCATTAAAGGTTATACCCTTAGGCACAAATGTTCCATAATCAGACTCCATCACCAAGCTGAAGTTACCGGCATTTCCTTTGTGACGGTTGTAATATTGCTTTGCTCCAAGAAGACCCACCTCCTCAGCTGTCCACAACACCATTCGCATGGTACGTTTTGGTTTCAGATTTAACTGACGTATCACTGACAGTGCTTGCCATGAAATGAATGCACCACCCCCATCATCCATAGCACCTTGGCCAACATCCCAGCTGTCTAAATGACCGCCAACAAGAACAACCTGTGTGACAAGAAAGGGAGAGATAAGTTGTGGTTCTTTCTAACCATACGGTCTTGGAAAAAAGATCACTGTATTCTGGCACCGATGTTAGACAAACATGAAGTCAATGACGATTGTGGTGGCATTGGAAACATTCACTGGTATTTGGGCAATATTGATGTCCATGTCACAGATGTGACCAAGTTTTGAGTGTCCTGTTGCTATATGGTCTTCACACCTGTAACAAATTAAACTTGCTACGCTGTGGGCGGATTGGATTGAACAACATGCAAGTTCACCTGTTAGACGGTGCCTACTTTTGTTAGTGCGCACACGTTCTGCGCATCACGCAAGCCATGGTTTAAGCTCCGAGCGCGCACTGGGGTTGACATTGACGCAATCAACCACGCTACCAAGTACACGACTAAAATTAAAGCAAAATTCTCACTGTGACCAAATCAAGTTTAATGAACCTGTACTTAAACCAGGAACACTAGAATAGCAGCACATCGCTAACCTCTGACTGTTAACGTCTTCCAGCTGAAAAACCAGCTGTTATCTGTCGAAAATTATGCTGAAATCCAACTGTAAACACGAACCTGCAGATGGCGTAGTGCGCGCGCAAAACAAGTGCGAGATACGCAAGTGTATTACATACTGGGGAGGTGACAGGAAAAAATGTAACGAGCGCCGTACAGTTTTCAAAAAAGATGAATAACTTTAAAAAACACGTGGTTACCTCTGCATTTTATGTCATGAAATGGAAGTAGCAAGCCTATTCAACACATGATTAGTTTCTGGTTGTGAGCAAAAGGTATTTAGACTGTATTTTAGCTGAACCAGAGGAAGCTGTCAGAGACGCTAAAAGCGCTGTTGCAACGATTTTGTTGTTAAAAACATACCAAAAATGGTTTTTATGTTACCATTTGCCATGTAGTTTAAAGATCTTTTTAAATGTGTTTGCTTTTCTGTATATAAAGGCGAATTCTAAGGAAATCTGTGGAGAAATACGCTTTCCTTCTTTTTCAGAAAAATGCTGACGTCAGCATTTTTGTTGAGACTCAAGGCTAATTATCTCGAAAAAATGCGTGGCTACTCCCATTTTTGTTTTTGGATTCCAATATCCCTTGGAAAGATCTACTTTTTCCGCGTGGTCCTAACCTGGCGCAAAAACCTTTGTATTTAGCAGGCACCGTCCTTAAACATCAAGGACCCATCAAGCATACTCGGCCGTAAACAGGTGTTTTGAGTTATGTCTCTTAGGGGCAACCCTACATGAGAACGGCAGAAATGAGGAGGTCAAATTGCCACTAATGTAGAGACTAATAACAAGTATGTGTAGAAACAGATGGCAACATATGCTGTAATGAGATTATGAAGAAACAGTAAAGGCCTTCTATTTCAAACCTAGGCAAGGATGCAAATACTGTATAGCTAAGAACAAAAACTAAGCTGGCTCTCCTAAAACATGTCCATCCAACGTTTCTGCCCTTTGCACCGTAAAGGTTTATCAACGTCTTTGAGATCTTCAGAGCTCAAAATAGACGTTGATATCAGTTTGATGAGCTACATAAATTACCTTGGCGAGGAGAAAGACTGACAAAAATGCACAGACCTGTTCTGGATATACACTGCCTTTTATCTCGGCAACTGTGTTCCTTGAAACTACTGGAGGCAATTTTTTGGCGGCCATCTTTAAGTTGATAACTATTTTTGTTCCTCTAGCAGCCATCCTTGCCATCATTTCTGCATCTTCCACTGTAACGCAGGCCGTGGGAATTTTCTTTACCTCTGAAGAAACAAGCCACAAAAGAGATGAAACACACAAACATCAATAAAGTTAAGCAAGTATTAAATGAACTTGAAATCATTGCATCCAGAGTCATTCAACCCCCACCCCAACAAAAAGAGCTGCTAAAAATCTCGGAGTTAATAATACAAATACTTAAGTCACCTTGTTCATAATCTTGCCAGCCAGTATGTGGACTGTAGATTGAGAAAGGAGTCACAGAGCGGATAAGAGAGGCAACACCGGCAACTTTGGCTACCTCTGCAGCACCATGGGCTCGATAAATCACTGAAGTTCGATAATCTACCCATCTCTCATTAAATACCACAATTTTTCCCTTTGCCTGAAAGCAAGAAAACAATCTATTAACACAGATCAAGAAAAACAAATTATATTGTAGAGCTTGAGTTTAGAACGAATTTGACAACCCTTGTTCAGTCTCTCTACTGACCTTCTTTCTTCAGTGATATCTCTCTGCTAACTAATCAAATGGTCTAGTCCGACCCGCTGATTGGCGACATGGAGGAAAACTACCGGGCCCCTCCCACTGCATGTTATTAGAGTTAGCGATCTGAGATCCTGATCAAGTTTGTCAGGAGAATTCCCCAACCATTTAGGTTGAAAAAGGCTGTGAAAGCAGAAGGGTTTTGATGTAATTAAAATGATCTAAAACAATGGATGGAACGCGACGTACTACCTCTTCAGAAGTTCTGTTTTTCCTGGTGATTTTCCAGTGGATCAGACCGACCAGATAGTTGCATTGTATTAACACCCAACCAGAATTGCTGGAATTTTTGGTTACAAGAAAACAACCCAAGGGTCTCACTAGTGCTAGATAGAGCTAGCGCTAACATCCAAGCTTGTGTAGCATGAAGTAACTGGGAATACTTCCACTCCCTTCTGGATTGAATGCAGTCCATCACGGGGGTACGTTATGCATATTTTTTTATTTAGTATATTTCTGTGCATTAAGGTCACCAGTATCGATTAAGACACCTGGATAGAGAGAGGTACTGTGAGAGTTAACAGTCTTCACAAGAACAACAGCTAGCCAGGGCTTAAACCCTGATCACTCTGGAGTCCAGAGGGTAGATGGTTTTCATTAGGCCATTGTGCTGTGTCATAGAAGGCATAGAAGCGGCACGGTGGCCTAATGGTTATCTCATTGGACTCCTGATCAAGCGATTCGGGTTCGAACTCTGGATGGGGACATTGCGTTATGTTCCTGGGGAAGAAACTTTACTCTTGCAGTGTCTCACTTTACCGAGGTGTAAAAATAGGTACCGCCGGGCAAACTTAATCCTGGGGGTACTAACTTTACGATTGACTAGCATCCCATCGGCGGGGGGGGGGGGGGGGGAAGTAAAAACTACTCTTAGTCGCTTAATGCTACAGAAACCAGAAAAAGCTTAGACTGTATGTTAGGCCACTTGGCCATGGCCCGACGCATACTTAACGGCGTTACTGAACAGTGCCATTGAGACATCTTGCCATTATTGTAACAGAGCACTTGCTTTTTCACGTCTAGTAAAACATGAAACATACCTTTGCACTATTAGCACGAAGTTCATCAAATGACCTGACAACCAAGACTTCTGCAGTTATACCATCTGGCGGTGTACCCACACTACCTCCCAGGCCAAGCAAGGCAATGGAGTAATTTCTAGGCAACATCATTTGGGCTGATTCCTCATCCCGCACCCAGTGTGGCACCTGTACCTCTTCACCGTGTACGTTATCAAGCTTGTCCTTATTTAGTTCATCTAATACATAATCTATTGCGCGTTCAAGATTGGCAGAACCTGCGATGCGACTACCATAAGTGTCCACAAATGTTGCCAGTCTGTCGTAGACTTGCTGTTTTCCGGGCCCTTTAGTCAGGAAGTCTATTATCTTGTTTGCATCATCTTGATGGTTTGCAATCTCCTTTTTCAATTGATAAGGTAAATGTGAGGCTTTGTCAGCTGAAGTGACTGATGCCAATGTACATAATGCTGAGCACAAACAAGTAAGACATAATGGAAAGGTCTTGAGGTCCATGATGATCCTACAGAGCATGCAAGATGAGAAAGAAGTCACGCAAGCGTCCCAAACGATGCACAAAGCTACAGGTCGATATTCGTCTACAGTTTTACCTCGCTTTTTTTGATCCTACGATCACTAGCTGAGAACTCAAGAAAACTCTACTTCAACCTTGGGCAGATGGACATTGCTATAGCTTTACCTCGGCGCGTTCCCAACGATGACACATGACTTGTCAGTGTACTGACATGTTTTTTCAAGTCTGCGCCCGAGTCGATCAAGTTGGAGTTACGTCAAACTCGAGTTAAGCTCGAGTCAAGTTCTTTTTCTTTTTCTTTTGGTCTTTTGGTTTTAATTGTTGTGTCAACATGATGCACCCTAGGCCTTTTTTCGCTGCCGATTGTGAGAGTTAACTCCTGCATAATGGTTAGCAGCTTCTTTTCTGAGAAGTAAACATTCCTCGGCTTCCACTAATTTTCCTAACATGTTCTGGCCTCTATTAATTACGCACAACCGAAGTAGAGGTTCCATTTCAATGGAGTATAATGTTAGCATCTCGCTCGCAGCACGCGAGCGCCATCTTGTTGCATCCAGAGGCATACATACAAGAAATAATAAATTCCAACACAGGTCTCCAAGCTCATTGGAAAATAATTTTGTTGACGCTAGTTCTTTATTTTTTAGATATTTCTTTTTCTCCCTTTCAAATGAGAGCTCAAGACAACTCTGCTATAACCTCGGCATGACTTCCTAAAGATGGCACATGACAACTCAACGCAATCGCACGCTGAGTCGTAGCACGAGGCGAGTCAGAACTGGCAGTCCCAGCCTGACACGAGGGCGAGTCAAGCTCAAGTCAAGCTTGAGTCATGTGTTGTTTTTTGGTTTGTTTGTTTTGGTCTTAATTAGCTTGTCAAAATGATACACCTTACTTTACGTTTGAAATGTTTTATTCGTGTGAAAAGTCAATTTCGAGAAAAATCAGGTACTTCCCATTAATGTCGTTGTTCCTGACGAAAGCAAGTTAAGGTGGGACAACCTAAAAACTCACCATGTTTCAAACATTTTCTCGTGGCTAAGAGTTAACTCCAAACCATGGCAAAGTATACATTTTTAAAAAGCTCAAAGAGCAAAGATTATGAAAAAAATATTTGTGTACCCTATAACTGTATTGTAACCTGACACCGGCTGATTAAATCTGCCACCTGCTGGGGAATGCCAGGGCTTACTTGAGAAAAGATAACTCCTACAAGAACTGATCAAAAGGAATAATTTTTACATTTTTCAAAAGAAGACAAACAGCTTGCTGGGATAAGCATAGAGATTTTTGAAAAGTTAAAAACACGTGAAATGATGATCAAGTAAATCTGATACAGAAAATCTAGCATACGTTTCAATTCATAACTTTTACAGAATGCACTGGATGGAAAAGTTCTCTGCTTATCCCACAGAACGTACTCAGAAGAACAAATCCTGAAAATTTTAGCTCAATTGAATAAATCCTTCTCAAGTTATCTTTTCTAGAAGGCGAAAATAACTCGTTTTGAGAAAACGAGCTTTAAACTTATACAGTAACAGTACTTGTCAAAATAAAACTTTAATACCTTAAGATTCGAGTTCCGTAAAAAACAAAACTTCGAATTTCTTTCAGAATTTTAGGTTTCAATTGAATTTTAGGTTTCAATTGCAAATCGCCTTAACTGTGGCGATTTGCAATTGAACCAGAGCGGTTAATCAAATACAAACAACTCGTGATGGCGTTAATTACGGGGGGAACATTGCCTTGCGTTTGGTTAGCCCATGCGACTTCCGGCGATAGCGTGACAAACAACCTCTCTTATCTCCCCAGCACTACGAGCTGAATGACAGACAGCACGTGCTGGATCGGACAAGAGTATCAGTTAGCAAGCCATGTTCAAAGGCGATGAAAAAACACAAAGTTTTGGGGGAAGTCGCTACGCAGACTTAACCGCACTGCACAGGAGTGACCCTTTGTTTATTATGCAGGAATACATGACCAACCTCGTCTCCAAAGGGAGGGAGGGAGGGAGGGAAAATAAAACGATAGATTTACAACTCAAAATGGACTCTGAACAGTTGTTCGAGCTTTTTTATGGAGACGTTCGTCTGCTGGTAAGCCAGTAGAAAAGGCTGTACAGTGGAACCCCGTTAATACAATCACCTTCGGGCCATGGAAAATTGATCGCATTAACGGGGTGGTCGTGTTAAAGGGGTTCTTTAAATAAGAAAATGACTGACTGAGCTTTTTTGGGGGCCAGAATAAAGCGGCCGTAATAACGAGGTGGTCGTATTAACGGGGTGGTGGTAAGGCGGGGTTCCACTGTACTACCGAACAGCTTACCCTAGCACCTGTAACATCTTAAACATGAATGAGTAGTGCTTTAATGCTTTGTTTGCACCAATGCTATGGTTCGTTATAACATTCTGAAGGTAACAAAGCTACAATGCTTTAGGTTTAGCTACAGTAAAGCTTAAAGTTTGCTGACCTTTGGAATACAACTGCTCAATAGCTCTATAGAAAGCGATGCCGCCGTGAACGGCTCATTGAGAACGTACGTCACGCTCCTATATTTTATTGGCGTGACAGTAGGGGAGCAGGGATGGCGCAGTGGTGAGAGCACTCGCCTCCCACCAATGTGGCCCGGGTTCGATTCCCGGACCCGACGCCATAAGTGGGTTGAGTTTGTGTTGGTTCTCTTCTCTGCTTCGAGGGTTTTTCTCCGGGTTCTCCGGTTTTCCCTTCTCAGCAAAAACCAACATACAGCTGATTCCAGCTGGCTGTAAGTATAGCGGCTGCCAGAGGCGCCAATGTATGCGTTCGGTTCGACCTTGTTGAGCTGCGTCGTTGCTGTGCTTTGCGACGGCGATTAGCCGCGACAATAATTAATAATAATAAGTAAAATCTCATTTGAAACATTTCCGTCTCTTGTACTTTCCAGAAATCTTACAATACCTTATTATCCAATTTCCACTCTCATCTGTCAACTGGGGTCACTTACGGGAAGTTAAAAGCAAAGAAAATTTCAAACTTTTAGCTCTAAAAGTGGTTGCGGTAGCTTACGAGAGGTGGTCGGTTACAAGAGGTTCCAAATATAGTATTTTGGAAAACCGGTCGCTGAGGAGAGGCGATCGCTTACGAAAAGTGGTCGCGGAGGTTTCCGCAGCGTCCACTAATTTTCCTGCGTGACAGGCATAGCCTGTGAACAGCTCCCTTGTCGAGAACGGGGCAAAGAGTAAGCAGGAAGGAAGAGGAAAAAAGAGATGAGGAGAGAGAGAGGAGGAGGGACGCCCCCACCCCACTCCTTTTCCCCCTCTGCCCCTTCAATCTCAGCCAGTTCTGATCCTTCTGGGCCCTTCCAGCCGCGGTCAGACGCTTCAAGCCGGAGCCTTTTCACAGGCTGGACGAGCCCTAAGAGCGTCCACGTACGAGGCAGGACCAGAGCCGAGGCTAATGAGCCGCGGGATAGGATATGGTTTTTGAGGTTCCCGATCCTTGAATAGGGTATCATTTTTGCCCCTGTTGGCATCGTGTTCCCGGTCATCCCAAGATAGGGCGCCTACATTGTGTCATCAAAAATTCCACATGAGTACGTAAATGCCCAGCTAAAATAATGAAAAACAAATTTTATGCTTGATGTTACAGAACTGAAATAAAGTTGACCCGTTCACGCCCAGGGCGGGGGCGGGTAACTCCCAGAAAAGTTGGATGGGGGTGTGCCGCCCACTTTCCAAACCCCTTACCCTGTTTATGACGAAAATCTGCGATTTTTGCTACCCTATTTATGACCTGGCCAAAAATTCGATACCCTGTTTATGACCGTTGCGGCAGGCACAGTTGCCCTAAACATAAGTTATGAAGGGCTTTTATTAACGGTCTTATTAATAATAATGAAAAAGTAGCTTCTTCTAAGAAACATACCCAATTCAAGACTAGATTGCGAAAACCATACCCTATTTAAGACCAAAATCGATACCATATTTATGACTTAAACGGTTGAAAAACCCTACCCTTTGGGGCCGCACATACCTATATAGCCCCTATAAGAGAGTAACCCCCCCGCCCCCGGGCGTTCATGCCATTCTTACTTTTTGTTTTCCCTTGAACAGGGTATCATTTTCCGGGTATAAATAGGGCATCAATTTGCGTTTGCTTAATCCTTGAATAAGGCCAGGGTTTAAGACCCTTCGCGGCACATACCTTTCCGAAATTTACGGGAATACCCCTTACATCATTTAGGCATTTTTATTGAAGCTTAAAAAATTCAAACACTACTTACAAACAGCAAAAAGTTTCATTGGTCATTACATAAAATATAAAAATGTACAGTAATTCCAGCTGAGATAGCTCGCATACCAAAAATACTGTAACTCATTGGGCTATGGTCACCGTCGTCAACAAATTCATTATTCAAATCACGAAACTTTTGACTTTCAGTCACATACAGACTGGTCTTAGAGTGGGAAGAAACCTCCAACAACAATTCAGGATAATCAACAATACAAAAATAAATACCTACATGTACAAGTCAATAGCCTGCCAGGTGGACAAAAGTGGACAAGCTTGAAGTGAATCATAAACTTCACTTCACTTCATTTCTGATCATGAAAGAACGGCCTTCCGTGTTATTGTGCAATTTTGAACTGTCCTATGCAGGCTTTTAGCCAGATGGGTGTCCAGGCATCCTGTGGATGGCCAATTTCTACAGGAAATTATTTTATTTTTCATATGCTGCCTTATAATTTGCTCATTTGACCAGGCCGTATAACACATTTTGGACGGCCACTTTTCAAATTCTGGTTAAAAGCCTGGTTCTATGGTATCAGGTCGACACTATGATGTAGCCATAAGTGGATGTTTCAACTTCTCCTTTAAGTCAGGGTTTGCTACATTAACATAACTTAGCATAATTTATTTAACGCCAATAACACAGAGAGTCCCAAGCCAAAGGCTCATGGTTCATGATCAGCTAAAACAGCATCAGCTAGCCTCTCTGAGACAAAGCAAATGTTCAATGTTTATATCAAATCAAGTCTTGATAATCGTAGTTTAGTGTGTTATACACCAACAGAGCAACAAGACACCCATTGCAGAAAAATATATTACTTTATGTATTTGCTTTCTACAATAATTTGATTTATATATTTCTTTTCTACTATAATTTTAGAAAGTTTTTGATTGATGATGATTCTATTACCAATTGCCGATGTATTAACTTCTGAGAGGAACATTTTTGCCTAAATCTATTAAAATACTCCCTACAAAGAAAAAAAAGAAAATAAAAAGTCTTGAACCAAACTTTCAAAATAGATTATTTTTCCATTCTAACAATACCCCCACCACCACTACAAAAAGATTACCTCATGAAAAAAGTCTTTCTTGTAAAATCTTGGTAGAGCCCAGAGTTTCATTTAGCACTAGACTTCATACACAAATAATTCTCTGGTGTACCTTTCAAGATCTACACATGCAACAGGACTCAAACTTCCACTGCTTCTAGTCTCTAGGCAGCAGCTCATCCAGATCTGCCACAGTGTAAGCCACTACAGCCCATACTGCAGCACACAGGTCCATGGCATCAGGATCCTGGACAGTCATGGTGTCACCATTGGAATGGTGGAAATAGAAGTACTTGCTGTTTGCATTGTCTAAAACTCCACCTGGTACCCCATCACGGACCCAGAAGGTAATGTCACCACCAACATTTTCAACTCTAAGGTTGGTGACATTTATTGGTTTCAACAGACTCATGACTTCCCTCATTATAGCTACTGCTTTTTCACCTCCAGTAAAGGATATACCCTCAGGCATAAAAGTTCCAATATCAGACTCCATCACCAAGCTGAAGTTACTGGCATTTTCTTTGTGACGGTTGTAGTACTGCTCTGCTCCTAGAAGACCCTCCTCCTCACCAGTCCAGAGCACCATGCGCATGGTGCGTTTTGGTTTCAGATTTAACTGACGTATCACTGACAGTGCTTGCCATGAAATGAATGCACCACCCCCATCATCCATAGCACCTTGGCCAACATCCCAGCTGTCTAAATGACCGCTAACAAGAACAACCTGTGTGAGAAGAAAGGGAGACATAAGTTGTGGTTCTTCCCAAATACCACTTGTCCATAATGTCCTGGAAAAAAGATCACCGTATTCTGGCACAAATGTAAGTCAAACATGAAGTCAGTGACCCTTGTGATGGCATGACGGAAACATTCAGGCAAGCTGACCCATATCATCAAGGGCCCATTAAGCACACATGGCACACACCTGTTCTGGGTACACGCTGCCTTCTATCTCAGCAACTGTGTTCCTTGAAACTGCTGGCGGCAAAGTTTTGGCCGCCATCTTTAAGTTGATGACTATTTTTGTTCCTCTAGCAGCCATCCTTGCCATCATTTCTGCATCTTCCACTGTAATGCAGGCCGTGGGAATTTTCTCTACTCCTGAAGAAGCAAGCCAGGAAATTAAAGAGATAAAAGAAACACAATAAACCTCTCAATGCATGTAAACAACTATGAAATGAACTTCAAATCATTACAACCTCATCAAACCCCCACCCAAACAAAAAGAGCACCAAAACATCTCAGAGTTAAAAATCCCAATACTTACGTTACCTTGTTCATAATCTTGCCAGCCAGTGTGAGGACTGTAGATTGAGAAAGGAGTCACAGAGCGGATAAGAGAGGCAACACCACCAACTTTGGCTACCTCTGCAGCACCATGAGTTCGATAAATCACAGAAGTTTCATAATCTACCCATCTCTCATTGAATACCACAATTTTTCCCTTTGCCTGAAAGTAAGAAAAAAATTATCAATATTAACTAAGAAAAGAACTTTCCTTGTATAGAGCTTCAGGGCTCAAAATTGTGACTCACTGGTTGCCAATGCGACCAAAAATTGAGCACTGGCGACTAAATTTTCAGAACTGGTTGCCAGCTGGCGACTTGCGTTTTGTCCAATAACTAAAGAAAACCACGACACAACTTTTGTTTTTAAATCTTTATATTAGGAAATCAATTGGATATGGTAGCTAGTATAACACTTGCCTTTCCGTCCCCACTAAAATAATGTCTGAATATTACAAGATAATCAAAAAAATTGAACGTATTTCGACACGTCGATACTGCATTCTCAGCACGCCATATTGTTTCAGTGGCTTTTTCCAAAACTGGGATCGCAGGCACACTTCAACACCATGTGCTTTTCATTTGCCGCCAAAATGGTGGCAGATACCAAACAGTTGCAGGAATTATGTGAGTTTTTACATGCAGGGAATGAGGGTTCAGCCAATAGGTTAATCCGAACTTTGAATCCTTCATCAGTTGTTGAATAAAATATGCAAATACGCAAGGACCCATGTTTGTCTCAAAATGAAAACAACGGACTTAAAACGTTTTATGCTTCGCTTCATTTAAAATGACTATAGAGACAACCATCACCTTCGGACCAGAGACATATCACCCGAGAACAATGGTAGCTTTATAACTAAGCGTTACCCATGTTGTTTCTAATTGTTTTCGCTCTTCAATTGTGACTTTTCTTGCATGCAAAGTAACATATAAAATCGTGTTCTTGTGTGAGTTATATATAAAACAAGTTGGCGACCAAAATTTATGATCTGGCAACCAAAATATTTCCAGTATTTGCCAGCTGGCTCCCGAACGACAAAGTTAATTTCAAGCCCTAAGCTTGAGTTAAGAGAGAAACTGAAAACTTTTTTTCAGTCTCTCTTACACTTCTTTCTTCAGTGATATCTATCTGGTAACGTATCAGCTGGTTTTAGTCTGACCTGCTGATTGGCGACATGGAGGAAAAGTACCCCCCTCCCACTGCATGTTACTGAAGTCAGTGATCTGAGATCCTGATCAAGCTTGTCAGGAGAAGTCTTGCAAGTGTCACTGCATGCAAATATGATTACTAGCCACATACTAAGTAAACAGTCACAGATATGGATGCTTAACTCTTATTGAAACCTTGTTTGGGGGAATTTCCCTTCTGTCAGTAATGCAGCCTTAGGTGACAACACTCACAACAAGTATTGTGGATTTCCCTTTGAATATTCTGACCAACAACCCACCATTTAGGTTAAAAAGGCTGTGAAATTCTGACGAAAAGGATCCAAAACAATGGATGGAACAAGAAGTACTACCTTTTCAGTTCTGTTTCTCCCACAAAATTTTCCAGTGAACTGAACCAAAAAGTTTTTCATTAACATCCTGATCCAAATTGCTGGAAGTTACTTGTATAGCAAACAACCGAAGTGTCTCATAAGTACCAGAGCTAACATCCCAGCTTGTGTAGCATGCGGTAACTGGGAATACTTTCACCCCCACTGGACTGAAATCTAGTCCATCACAAGATTATACATTAATAATTAGTTTATCTCTCAGCATTAAATTCACCAGTACCCATTAAGACACTTGGATGGAGAGAGGCACTGTGAGAGTTAACTTTCCTCCCAAAACATGAATATGGCTAGCTGGCCAGGGCTTGAACGCAGACCACTCGAATCCAGTGAGTAATCTGGTTTCCATTAGGCCATTGCATTGTGGCATAGAGAAATCTGCCATTTTTGTAACACAGGGCTTGCTTGATAATTGCACCGTATAACGTAAAACATACCTTTGAAGCCTGATCATGAAGTTCATCAAATGACCTGACAACCAAGACTTCTGCAGTTATACCATCTGGCGGTGTACCCACACTACCTCCCAGGCCAAGCAAGGCAATAGAGTAATTTCTAGGCAACAACATTCGTGCCGACTCCTCACCCCGCACCCAGTGTGTCACCTGTACCTCTTCACCGTGTACGTTATCAAGCTTGTCCTTATCTAGTTCATCTAACATATAATCTATTGCGTGTTCAAGATTGGCAGAACCTGCGATGCGACTACCATAAGTGTCCACAAATGTTGCCAGTCTGTTGTAGACTTGCTGTTTTCCGGGCCCTTTAGTCAGGAAGTCTATTATCTTGTTTGCATCATCTTGGTGGTTTACAATCTCCTTCTTCAGTTGATAAGATAAATGTGAATCTTTGTCAGCTGAAGTGACTGATGCCAATGTAAATAATGCTGAGCACAAACAAGCAAGACATAATGGAAAGGTCTTAAGGTCCATGCTGATCCTATCTGATGATCCTACGATTTAGAGAATACAAGATAAGAAAGAAATCTGGTTAATTTGGTCACATTTGAAAACTTCCTAAAAGATGCACAAAGCTATATACTAGTTATATACAATGCTTATGAGTGGTACACTAAGGAATATCCCACAAGCTACTTGTATTTTCTCAGTATAGACAAGACCCTTTAGGCAATAGGCCAATTCCGATATATCAAAATTCTAACTTGGCTCCGAGGCTTAGGCGAATAAAACAAAAGAAATCAATTATTCATCCCTCATCCTCAATGCAATTTCTTTTGTTTTATTCCCCTAAGCCTCAGAGCCAAGTTAGAATTTTAATATATCGGAATTGGCCTATTGTGTATAACCAAGAAAAATATAGTGACATGCAGGTAGGATATTCCATGTTATACCACGAGAAGGCCTTGCAGAACTATTTCATTCATGTACTTAATGCCATAGAAAAATAGTGCCCAACACAATCAATGTGATATATGCACAGCGGGAAGGTTGGGTGTAATACTGTTGAGTATACAAGAGCTTTCCTGTATTCTGATTGGCTCTATTTTCTACAGCATGGTTTAAATGTTGATATTTGTATACAGTTTTTCCTCTTTTTCTGATCCTATCCCATACAAAACCTTATTTGTGCAAATATTCCAATGCTCAAATCTCAACCTTACATGACATTAGTCTGAAAATTGGTGATCTGGATATTGAAACAATGCCCTTTCCAGTTCTGAATTCTTATAGCTGTAGCAAAAAGTTTGGAAATTGTTGGTCACATTTCTTGGTCACATGACCAACTGTTTCAAAAGGCCTATTTAAACGTCGTGTTTTACCACGCCAAACAAGTTCGTAGTTATATTCATGTTTTTGTCGGGATTGCGTTTCGGCGGGAGTTTTGCGCCGATCAATTTGAAGCTTCAACATCCGCCACCCCTCGGGCAACCCACGGGCATTTGACTGATGGTGAAAATACGAATTGATCGGTGTATTACGAGGAGAATATGTCTGAGTCAGAGTCGTTTTTCTGCCATGCTACAGTCGAACCTTACTGTAATTGAGTTCGGCACGCCGGCAGAAGCGCTAGCACGACTTCAGCATGAACTGGCCTCTCATGACGCATGATTATCAATACCGTAGCAATAAGCTTAATACAATCCGTTTTGACACGTTAAATTATCACATCGTTACACAGCAACATTATGAAACTGAATTGCTCAGTCAACTCTAACAATAACCTTAAAAGCAGCAATTTGCAGAATAATTCGCTCACCCACTTCCGCGTCCTTCTGCGTACGGTACGGCGGTTCTCGAACCGGGGAGGAGTGCGGGCGCCTTTTCCGAACAGCGGCTTGTAATAAGCTCCACCGCACGCGATCCCGCTGTCCGCTCTCTGCCCGAGCCTACTTTAGTTAGCTTAGGCCCCGACCACTCTACATCCGTTTTCGTTGAGACGAAAACGAAGCAAAGTACTTTCGCCCACACTAACGATTTTGACTCATTTTCAACTGTCCACCCGTATGCGTTTTCGTTCGAAAACGCATACTTTTTGATACGTTTTCGCCTATCGTCCACACTAAAACGCCCGAAAACGCTGATGGAAACGAAATTATTTGACGCTTTTTTCGGCACCGTTTTCAAAAGCCGTTTTAACCGATCCATACTAGAAACGGAACGTTTCCATACTAGAAACGGAACGTTTTCAAAAGGCTCCACTTTTGAAGCCATTTTCGAAAGCCCCCGTGCCCTCCGTTTTCATCAGCGTTTTCGGTCGTTTTATTAGTGTGGACGATATGCGAATCGAAAACGCATCAAAAAGTATACGCTTTCACACGAAAACGCATTAGTGCAGTCGGGGCCTAGTCACGTTCAGGATGTTTAAAAAATAATAAACTTTTAGTCGACTTGCGGGTGCCCGGTCATGGTCGTTGTAAAATCGTCTAAATAGTCACTAAATATCCTTCTGCAAATTCACAAAGATATTTTTAATACATGTATCACAATACAGTGGCGGATCCACACCTTGAGCTAAGGGGGGGGGGGGGGCGGGGTTGCCTGCCCTGCCGGCTTTTTTTCCTTCCTTCTTTTTTCTTTTTTACTCAAAATAAGCGGGACCCGGGTCCCCCGGACCTCTTCCCTAGATCCACCACTACAATGTTTCTAACTATATCAAAGAACTCTCTTACATGGGAGGAGTAGGGGGTATTTGAACAAGTTGCCTAGAGATACGTAACGTAACGTCACCCCCACGTTCCTGGGGAACAAGACTTAAGACTCTGGCATGGGAACGTGTTACGAGATCATGGTTTGTGTACATTGTAGATCAAAAACAATAGCTTTAAAAGGTTTGTACATTCGGTTGAAAGGAAATAGAAAGTCTCGTATGACTCTCACGGTTCTCAGGGCATCATAGCTTGATATAATATTCAAGTGTACATGCGGTTACACAAACAGCGATGATAAACACAGTTCACCAACATGACGTTACGTATGTCAGCTAGGTAGCAAACATGTTCAAAATTAAAAGTGACCGTTCAAGAACAACTATTTATATCAATATAATTGAGCCTGGATTGTACCTAGACTGAGAAACGTCATCGAGAAGAGAAGCTGTTGCTTTATTAATAAGCCCTAACTTCTCATGACGAGCATACGATATCTTGTTCCCTTCATCCATTTTCTTCCCGCTTTCTCGTCGTTGATGTGGTGCACCACAGTTAGCCCAAGCTCAGTCGGACTACTTGGAACTCTTGAATCGATTGCGGCTTTCATGTTATACAACGAACTCTTTTTAAAGACTTTGCGTTAGCCGGTTTCACTTTAGTCCTCAGTATGATAAAATAACGCTATTAATGTAGAACTAATTGCACTCATCTTACGTAGGGTTGTTTTCGTGTCCGGCTGTCCTGTGCAATTTAGGAGCAAATTGTGTCTATTTTAGAGTTTGTAACAGTACGGGGTTATGATTTTATGTTACTGGTCGTCAGTAATATATGCCCTGGAGGTTGCCCTGAGGATGATAATACCCCATATATCAGACGATGCTAAAATAACGGATCGATATTTCTATCATAAATTAGTTTCTTGGTTTGTTTTGTTTGTTGTTGTTTTTGTTGTTGTTGTTTTTTTTTACTGTTACTCTCCGTTCTATCCACAACTGAAGCAGGCGGCCTGATAGTTCAATGTATGAGAACGACAAACGTGAATTCACCGGTTTGAATTTTTTAAATACAAAGGTTTATATGGAAACGCAACGGTTTGGTTTTAAAGCTGAAAATTGGGACGTTTTCTTTAATTAAGTCGACTCACCTCGATGTTTTGTTGTATCTGCTGTTGCCTGCCAACTTCTCAGCCGGATCCGAAGCGATTCTGTTGAGTTTTCGTCTTTCGTGCCGTTCCACTGACTAAAGACAATAACTGTTCGGTAGCAAGTTAGATCTTTCGCTACAAGCTGGTTTGGGCAGAATTGGATTATACCAAGATGTGTCTTGATTGTACATTTGGCGTTTTACCTTTTCAAGCATGTCAAGATTAGAAACAGGAATTGACAGTTGAAAACTGACAAATAAGCTATAAGTGAATTTTAGTTAGTATAGTTATAAGCTAGTGTCAGAAAAGTTTGCAAACAGTGCATGGTTGATAGCGGGGCTCTATAAGGAAGACAGAGTTTTGTGAGGAAATGTTTCTCGTGGATATATCTGGCAAAAAAATTAACGATAACACGACTAAAACTAGCCAGAACGATTCTGAATACTAAACAACCGGGCCCACATTTCTAAACTCAAATTTTAGCCCAATGATGTGCACGGAAATTAAGCCCAATGTTTACTATTTCAGAAGAAAAAACGACGACAACAGCTACCATATGGGGAGGAGTAAGGAGATTTGTCTGTTGCTACCAAGGAAATCGATATTTCAGACAAGAATGCCTTAGTTAAAATGGCATGGGCGCCTACTAGTAGCTAAGAAAACCAAACGTGAACCCCAAACAATTTGGTTACGAAAACAGATCGAAACTGAGAAAACTGGACAGAGACTGTCTACAGAACTGTAGTAATCAAAAAGAGCAACGTTTCTTTGGAAGTTGCGACAATTGCAATAGTTGACAAATGAGTTGTTAAAATGCAGTAGCAAACCTGCTGGTGCCAGTAGAGCTTCGAATAACTCGATCACGCCTTGCCAGTTGTATATATTTTTCCAGGAAAGAGGAAAGAAAACGTTTTGTCTGTTGATATTACGACAAACCCCTCATGAGCAGGGGGCAACCCTAAACCACGGAATCCCGAAACCGCAAAACCGCAAACCGGAATCCGGAATCCGGAAACCGTAATGATAAATTATGTCAGTGCGTCCAAAAGTAAAACTTATATGTAAGAAATCGACCTCTGAGATCGAGATACTTTAGTGTAAGGCGACTGCCGTAAAAGGACAAGACAGGACGGAATGAGTTATTTTATAAAACAAAACTAAACAGTAACTGTCGACTAAACTACGCGGATAGATAAGACAGTGTTAGAAAGCTGCCAATAATGCCCAGTAGCAATTTTCGAAGTTTTGACAGCCGGAGGTTACATGAAAGAAACGCTATATTGACAAATGGGTTATTGGTTATTAGCGACAAACAGGTAATACTTACTATGAAAGGTGTTGATACATGCACTTAGAGAATTACGCTCAGAACTTTGGGTTGCAAAGGCAAATAAGAGGCAGGGCCAACCAATGATTTGTTTGCAGTTACCCAGGGAACTGATTTTAAAGTTAACCATGCTTTAATTTACTGAGCTGAAACTTTTGCGTTTCAGAAACAGTGCATGGAGGACGGTCAGTTAAAAACAGGTCGCTTCGCCTCAAGTCGTTTCGCCCTAACTCAAAGTCGATTCGCTCCAACTCAAAGTCGATTCGCCCGAAGTTTTATTAACGCAATTTATGGAGTAGTTGGCACCAAAATATGTTTCATTTTCTATATTTCCTTCCTCAATATTATACCTGTCGAGGTGGTACACGGTGGTTTCGCCAACGTATCACTGGTTCGCCAACGACCAGTTCGCTAACGTATGAAGTCGATTTGCCAATGTCCTGGATCAGTTTGTCACCTTTGTAAGCTGACATGGGTGTTTATAGGTTGTTAGTGTCGTTTGAAATTGTTCGTTTTACTCTCCCCAAACTCTCTTTCCCCACGCGATGTTGATGATCCGCTGGTTGATCGATGGCCACAACGGACCGCAACTGCATTGCAAACAAAATGGCAGATTGTTTTGCCAATATTTTCACTGCATGCTGTGTATGGGAAGAAACCTTTTCTTCCGTGAGCCTCCCTTTTGTTACTCTTATATGTATTGGTTTGTTTCTGGTCTTCTAATTTCCTTTGCGCTAACTGCTGTGTAAAAGGTAAAGCAAGTTTTTGGACCTGCCAATCACCTATATGTTGTTTATTTATCACAATTCATGGCAAGTTCAAAAATATACATAATAATAATAATAATAATAATAAAACATAAGGCGCTCAAAATTTACAAACAGAAGAAATGGGGGAAAAATACGTGCAGTAACCCCATGGAGACCCCGAGTGACCTCCAAAACAAAAGAAGCCAGGGCTAGGCTTTTGTCGATTGTGCTCGTAAAACTGGTATATTACGCTCCTGAGGGTGGTAAAGGGTATTTTCGTGACTCGTGATCGGCCTTTTTTTCCCGTGAAATGTGAAATGGCTAATTTTTTCCTCGTAAATCGTGATTTCCATAGTCGCCGTGATCCGTGATTTTCCAAAACGTTCTCTTTTATTTCCCGTGAAGCGTGAAATGCCAATATTGTATTTTTCGTGAATTGTGAAAGGGCTGCTTTATTTTCCGTGAAACGTGATCTATATACCCCCTTTACCACCCTCGCTCCTAGCACTGCTCAATATTTTTGGAATTTATGCCCGAATTATACTCGTTTCTCTTTTATGCTCCTTGGATCAAAATTTTAAGCAGAATAGAGACAGAACAGAACAGGGCGAATGAAGACAAAACAAGGTATAACGCCTTTTCGAACCGGCGTTTTCTACATTTCTAAGCATCCTGGCCGGATTTTGTATTAATTTCCGCTATTTCTTGAGCAGTGCTAAATTTAGATAAAAGCTAAAAATTATGCTCGGTATTGTGCTAAAAAGTCTAGCCGGGGCGCATGGAATGCCGGTTCCTCATGAGTCGACATTCCCATCGTTCTTTGCAAGCTCGTGGACCATGCCTTGGCGGTCCGCCATTTTTCAATCGTTTCTGGTCGCTTTGGGTGGCAAACTGTAGCTTAACGGCTTATTTACTCTGCCGACTAGATTTATGTGGGTTAAAGGTAATGTTTTAGACTCGAAGTAGGGCTTGAAACGATGCAAGCAGGTGGAGACGTCGTCGGGAATGGCACCAATGAAAGACGTACAGGTTCAGACCAGAAGGTACAATGCTTGTAGATCGTTATATCTATTTTGAGGTTAAATTTTCGTTGTCTGTAGCTTTATTTCGTTTCGTTTTCCACATTTAACTTGGTCTAGATTTCACCAGTGTTTTTAAAGTAGGTAAGTGTATTGCCATCTGCAACTATCAGAAATCTCTTACCTTCTTTTCAAACGCAGCTGTAGTTTTGTCTACGGCTGTGTTTTATGTTTGCTGTTTTAAGAATTGTATTCACATCAGAATGATGATATGGTCTTAGACTCACTGTATTTAAAACCGAAAACCTACCTCTCTATTTCCACGAGGAACTGAAGGCTTTAGTGATTGAATTTTTTTCTTGAATAAGCACGTGCTGTCGTAAAGTGCCCCTTCTGTCCCTAGCTTCTGTTTTAATTTTAAGCCTTGTCTGGATAACGCTTGAGTGAAATAATGTAGTAAATCACGAGGTTGCAAATTGATAATTTTGATAAAAATTGATTGAAATCGAGAATTTTCAATGCTAATTGATGGATTAGTAATAGTAACAGGACTGAGTACGAGTAGAATGGCTGTGAAGTGAAAGTGTGATCACTGTCTGTACAAGAAATGGTAAATTATTTGTAGGGCCTCATAATAAATCAGTCAGATTCATAAACTTTTGCCATGGTGATAATATATTTCAAATATCAATAGAAATTGATAGCAAACATTGTTGTGGTTTTCAATTTTAACCGAGTTTCTTTCAAAAAATACTGTAACAAGTAAGAAATGCACAGAGCTTTAATATCGTTTCATCCCTATTAAACACTGATGATATAAAATGTAATGAGGTCTGCTACCAGGTGTGCCAAAGGATGGGGAATTCTAATACTATGTAACTTTTTATGTTAAGGATGGTGGTGTCACATTTTGGAGTAAAACTGAACGTGGTATAAAAGCAGAGCTGCGATTACAGCATCATCCTTATGACACGGAATCCTGGGGAGTTCTGATTAGAGAGGCACAGGTAGAGTTAAAAGTACATTAAGTTTTAGAAAGGCAAACTGTAAGAAGAATGTATTGCTGCATTGTTCGAAAGCCAGTTAACACTAACTCGGTATTAAAAGGTAATAAAAGTATTAATTTTTCTTGCATGAATGTTTTTTTGACTGCTTATGTTTTGTGTAGCTTGAGGTAACTTAAGCTCAAAAACTGAAGGACAAACAATATAAACAGAAAACCTCACTAATCCTGGACTTGCTTGTCAGGCTTTGAACAACCTGACCCGGATTTGGTTGTTTTTGTTTTGTTTTTCTTTTACCTGTGTAGAGTCTCTTACAGTGAGACCGAAAAGTAATTTGCAAGAACCTTTAGATTTGAAGACATGATTAATCATAGCAGTTATACACACAACTTAAGCAGTTGTGAAACTAAAGCCTGAAAAACATTCAGGCCTGAACGGGATTCGAACCCATGACCTCTGCGACACCAGTGTAGTGCTCTACCAACTGAGCTATCAAGCCAACTGGGAGATGGCCACATTGTGAGTTTGTAATATACCCATAGATGTTGAAGAATACAAATGAATATATGAAAATTCATACGTTTGAACTGAGGAGAATGATATGAAGACATGATTGATGATCGCAGTTATACACACAACTTAAGCAGTTGTGAAAGTTGTGTATATATTTGTGATGATCAATCATGTCTTCTTATCATTCCCCGCAGTTCAGATATATGAACTTTCACATAGTCATTTGTAACCTTTAGATTTGTTCTGCCAGTTTTACAGTCTGATGGCATAAAACATTCTAATGCAATTTCTGCACAGGAGAAGAAAGCAAAAGGAAATGTTATAGCAAAACATCATGTTATAGCGTTTAGTTTTCTTTCAACTCATTTTAGTGCTAATTAAACGTAGTCTTTTCCCTTTATCTTATTCATCAAGTTCATATTTGTAACTTGTGAACATATTTACATGCTGAAGGTGTTTTTCATGGGGGTTGTGTGTTATGTATAGAAGTATTATTACCCAGCCTGTATTGAAAACCAGGAATTCTTATGATAATGGAACTAACATGTAGTAATGCAGTAATAAAGGAAATGTTAAGCAAATTCTAGAAATTGATAAAAACTAAATGTTGCAACAAATTGTTCTTCCAAAATCGCAAAATTAAGGCATTGCAAATATTTCGATATATTATATAAATAATATTCACATTGATGGTAAACCCTCATGAATTATGATGTATAAATAAATTTTGTATAGTAAGGTTGTCATACTGAAATCCTTCATTTATTGACAGTCTTTGTTTTTATCCTTTTAGAATACGCCATTAGAAACTTCTAGAGTGCTCTGTGAAAAGCTTGTAAGACGATTCCCTAATGCTGGCCGTTACTGGAGATTGTACATTGAGCAAGAGGTTTTTAGAATTTGTAGTCTATTTAACATTTGTACTGGTTCTATCAGTGTTACGATTTAAGTCTCCGCTCTCGGACTGGCTGTGTGTCTTTGAAGTCCATTCTTAACTAACATGTATTTTTAGGCCATTTTATACAGGCACCTTTTTGTGATTGGGAAGCGATTTCAAAGGGTATTTTAAGGTGACCTTGAATTGTTGGTGTAAATGACTAGTGATTTCTTTGAAATTTTCCAAAATTTCTGAAATTGCTGGTCAGTTTTCTCACTTATCACCATATTACTCTTGAATGTGCTACTCGATAGCAATAGTTCTGCATAAACAGGCCTTGGTAAAGACAGATTTGAAAGACACCCATTTAACTCAAAATTATTGTTGGAGAGACTACTGAAGGTGAAAGTCATAGGTAAAGTAAAATTAATTATTAATTAAATTCTACTACACATCAAAATCAAGGTCCAAGGTAGGCAGTTAAAAGGTTATCTTAATGTAGTGTTAGTTGTAAATCGACACCGAACATAGCCTTTTAGAATTTTGGTTCACTAGAGACAATGAAATGCTATGTTGGTTTGCCCTTTTAAGGGCCTAATAAATGGGATTTTTGAAGCTTGTGTCCTTTCTAACACTAAACAGAGATTGACTCTTAAACTGGTTGTGCTGTGTTTACATTGTGTGCAGTCTGGTTACTTCTGTCTCGAGTTTGAGTTATTTGTATTGGTGTCCAAAAGTAGATGATATTGTGAGCAATACCTTGCCAATCTATCTCCGATATCCCTGTCTATTTAAATGCTAATAAATATCCCCACATCCCTTCACCTTAAAACTACACTAAAGGAATTTTGCAGGAAGATATATAATTCTTTTCAGTTGTGTGGTGAGGAGGTTACCTACATTATCAAAACATTAAGTTTCTCATGTTACCATGCACTTCCTGTCATGTTATTTTTTTGGTGATATTAGAATGATGTTGACATACCCTGCGTACAAACATCAGTGTGTTAGACATATCTGATTTCTTTTTTTGCAAGTTTGTGAATTGCATTTTTGAAAGTATATATGATATCAGAAGACTCATAATTATGACTTTTTATGGTCTTTTCACCAACCCTTAAGCCAAACAAGTGCTTTTCACTTCTTTGGAAGGACAATATGTACTTTTAAAACATCTAAATCTGCCTCTCTTCGCCTCCTGAGGACACCCTCTGGCTAAAGACGTGCTCACCTTGATACTTTTTTAGGTCTGCATTCAAATCTTGAAAATAGGATCTCAAATTTCACAATAATTTTATTAATGTGGGGATCACGGCAAATCTGTGTGTTAAGTACGGAAATAATTTTTGTTTGAGACTGTGAAAAAGGAGACTCTGATTTTACTTGACCCTGATTGAGTTACCAACAAAGATGCAGTAATTGGAATTTAAAACCCTCTCATATTAGGAGTTTCCCAGCAGCCCACTCCTTGTACAATAATCTATTAAAAAATCCTTGGCCTCCCAACCAATGACACTTCTGACTTCAAAAATGTTTACTTTCCTCACACTTAAGGTAGAAACTTTCTCAGTGGAACACATGTGAAAGAACAAATTTACAAAAGAAAGTAAAGACAAGGTGCAAAAAGAAACACATTTTTAATTCTTGGCACATCCTAGAGGAAATGTCAAAAGAGGAGAATGTTGTTTTTATCTTAATGGAATTTTTTAACAATGACGTCATCAAAGAGTTCCCTGTAGTGAGGTTTACAGCAACATTTCTTCCCAGATGTCATGGATGGTAACCAGAAGTAAAGTGTATATTTTTATTGGCATGGTTTTGCCCATCGCCTTCAATGTAGTTTTGATGTCTGAAGTTTAACATAACAGACATGATGCTGTCAAAATGTGCCAATTTAAGGAGTCATGTTACTTCTGTTTCCCATCCTTACATCAGTAGGGCTGTCATTGTAAGGTTTGATGCACCTGTGGCCTTGTTGCTATATATAGGGGTGAACTGTACCAACTACTGGCAATTTCACTTGTAATATCAAGGGCCCAGCGAACCAACTCAGCCATATTGGGTTCTATGGGTTAGGGCCCTTATTGACAGCCCTGATCAGTGATCCATCAAGTCTCCTGAGAAAAATGAAGCAACAACTAGTAGTAAGGTGCATTGTTTCGTGAAAAGCTGAATTATTGAGTGGTAATTTGAAGTTGGCTCAAAATATGCATTTCTCTGTTCATTTCATTACATTTCTTGCAAAATATGGCATGTAGTTATGGGAATTCAGAATGAGTGTCAATCTACATCCACTAGACTAGATCTTGTTACCCATATGGCAGCCATATTGAATAAATTATTTTCAAGCAAATTATGGGATTCTCTCACCCTAAACCCTGAGATTTCGAACATAAGCTGGAAGTATGAATGGTTCTAATGTTTCAGCCCTCTAATGGGACAGGAATGATTATCATACTCTTGTACACATTGTGGCTTTTTCTCTACATGGACCCTCTCAAAGTCATTCAGTAATATATTAATGTTTCCTTTCTGATGCAGGATTAAATGGTTTCTTCCATTTCAATAGTTTTATGGTAATTTTATGGCCAGTTTGTTTCATTTGCACCTTCCCTAGTGCTGAAAAGATGAGCAAGATAAAGATCCATTTACTGCTAGTTAGAGGTCAACCTCTAGTTGCCCAAATTTTTTCTGCGTAGCACAGGGATTTCATAAGAGCCAGGCACCAGGCAAATTGACCAGTTGTGAGGACTATTTTGCTTGCCTGGTTTGAAATCTAGAGGAAAGGTTTTCTTATATTAGAAGTTTAGTTTGAGTAGTTTTGCCTGCCTGTGAAAAACGTTTTGCCCTCCTTCAAATGCATGACAGGTTCTGTGCCATATGTCCCATTATGCAAGCCTGCAAACCTTTGCCCCCTGGGAATGTCACAATATATTCAGTATGGCTGCTGTATCTGTAAAAAGGTCTGTTAGGTATGTACCTGTTGGTCACTCTTGGGGGTAAAACCACTTGAAAGAAACCTGCTGTGGGTAAAGAATCAAAACACCAACATTTGTGGTATTGTGGCCTCCTAGAAAGAGGTTGTCTTAAAAACTTGCAAGCAGGCATAATGGTCATTTGTCTGTTGGCCAACTCTCACCCAAAAAAAAAAAAAAAAAAAACTAACCAGGAGTGATTAACACCAGCCAATTTATTACAATATCAACAAATTTTCAAGCAGATGTGTGATAAGCAGGGTTTATTTTGTGGATATGCTATTATTATCAGTCACAAACAAAGGACAATTCCTGGCAGTCAGTAAGGGAATTGAAATGTTGATCTTGGGGCTGAATGGTTTACATTCTAGCAAGCATGAAATGCTTGTGAAACTCAAAGGCTTTCTTGGGCATCATTCACAGATTTAGATAACGTGCTCATGAAATTGATAAGATAAGATATTAATGCTAATTCACCCAGCGACTTCAAAACCAGTGAAAACTGGTCTCAAGGAAACTTGGTCCTGGTACCACTTGTGATGCTGCTTGTCTTTCGTGCTGTCTACCAACTATGTTCATACCAGTGTTACACTAAAATCAAAACTATTGTCTCCAAAACTAATGGACTGATTACATGAATGGCATGGAATTTGAAAAGCTCTCTGGTAGGAAACCTTAGCCTCCCTATGTTTCCATATGAAAGATTCTTCTCATCAGGGCAAGACTAAGATTTTCTAGTGTATTGTTATTCAAATTTGGTGCTTTTGATCCAGTCAGCCTATTGGGATTCCTGTGTCAATCAGCATCAAGCTATAATAGTTTTAATCAAAGTGCTCTGTGAGCAACTGCATGAATTTCCCAGTGAACTGACGACTCTTTTTGTCTCAGTCTCCTATGAACAGTGAAACTGATTTGTACACCTGTAGAGACTAGTGTGAAAGTTGTACTGGTCTCCTTGAATCACCCACCACTTGAGTGAAGCATTCAGAAATTATTTGGATCAAGATGTGTAGTATCACTTACTATTCAGGACCTTTAGAATGAATTTTTGTGGTTGATTTTCTTTCAGATGAAACATAAGAACTATGAGCAAGTAGAAAAGGTAATTGAAATAGTTGTTTGATTGCTTTTGGCCATTCCATAGGAAAAACGGCAAATATTTTGTAATAAATAATTTAACTTGTAGATATATTCCACATAATTCTCCAACAAATTTCTTTTTAAGATTTAAGTTGTACTTCAAAACATGCTCTCTTGTCTCATAAATTGTCCAAAGGGGTTGGAATTATTTTTTTCTACAAGATGAGGTTACATACTTGAATGAGGTACATCCAGGTGTTACATCCAGCAAAAATAAGGGCTGCCTTAACATTGCTTTTGTTTCTTTCATTGACTTGTAAAAGCATTAGACAAGTCTCTCAATTGTTTGTTGGCATTGAAACAACAATCCCTTAAAGAACACTATCATGTACACCAAAAGGCGCTGTCGAGTCTGTGATATTAAGGCTAACCTGAGCGCTACTTAGGCTAACCTGTGTGCTATTTAGGCCAACCCCAGTGGCATTTGGTCATTTCGTGTTTTAAATGCCTGAAAAGAACTCAATCTTCTGCTTTGACCTCATTCTTCACCGTAACTTTTTAATGGACATAGTGATGATAACTGATGTAACTTGTTAAATAGCTGTTTTATTGTATTTAACAAAATGACTGTTGCTGGTGTGCATAACGCAAGATTTGTATTGTCTTTTGACTTCTATTATTTCAGCTTTTCCAGAAATGCTTGATCAAGGTGTTAAACATTGATCTTTGGAAGTGTTACCTGTCATATGTAAAGGAAACAAAAAGTTCCCTCCAAAATTTTAGGTAGGCCTACTTTGCTAATTAATTGAGAATTACTACCAGGGTGATTGTGGAAAAAATCACTCCCTAACAGTAATCAATAAGCATAGAAAATGAGGTGTTCTCACATAAGAATTTACTTTGCTGAGCAACAATATAATGTTGCTATATTCACAGACTTTCAAAGAGCTGAGCCAGTATTACAGACCTTTTGGGTCTAATCTTAGCCACTGCTAGATCCAAAAAGGGATAGCTTATATGTGAGCAAAGACATAAGTAATCACATCTGGACACCATTATAAGTAGTCAATCACATCCCTCGTTGTTGCAATCCTTTTTGTCAACAGCAAGAATAAGTACCTGATAGGCCTGTTTAAATTCACAGACTTCCTCTCAAATCTATTTGGCTATCAACTGAATTGAGTACCCTGTACTTGCAAAGAAAATCTGTACCAACTACAGTTTTGTCATTTAATGATCAGTAACCTCCTGTACAGATGCTCTTGCAGTCTTTCCCCTCCCATGTGGGAAGGAAAAAAAACAATAAGCCCAAGGAGTGCCTGTTGTGTTTGTTTGAATGTGACAGGATATCAAGTTAACCTATGATTCATATCAAGATATATTTTCATATGTCAGGACTGTTCTATACAATCAGAATTGCAAATCCTTTGTTAATTTTTTCTTCGATACTGTCAGATTTGAAGCGTTCTGCTCATGATCCTCTTAGTGGTAGTGATACCAAAAGCATTAGCTCTTATCAGTTGTTTCTGTTGATACTGCACAGGGATAGTACACCTCTGATAGGTTGCTCCATATTATAAGTACCGTAAAGAGATCTTTACTATAAAAATTATTTTAAAGTGTGTATGACATGAAAAATAATTTCTGCTTATTTGAAAAGCCTTTCAAAATACAAAAGAATGGTGTTTTTCTTTTTGAAATATCTTTTTTGGTTTTAGAGATATTGGTGTTAGATCAGTGATGACATCATAAGGTTTGCGACTTAAAAAGTGGTAAAATACTGAATAAACGATATCTCTGGAAATATTGAAGCAGTGTTCTTGAAACTTGGCACCACAAATAAATGTGCATCAAAAAAGAAACAAAACGTCACCCTTGGTGCTATTGCAACAAAAACTGAAATTCCCAGTTTTTGTCTTAAACCAAGAACCATGATCTACCCCACCCAATCTAATGATGGGAGTTAAGACAATATGGGAACTATGTCTGTTCCAAGTAGGGCCAGTTTGTCTCACTTTAGAGGTTGCAAATGGGGTTATTTGGTTTTTTTTTTTAACAGAAAGAGATGAAAGAGTTGCTATGGCAACAGTACTAAGGGTGTCATTTTGTTTCTTTTGTGATGCACATTTGTGCTGCAAGTTTCAAGAACACTGGTTCAATATTTCTAGAGATATTGTTTATTCAGTATTTTACCATTTTTTATTTGCAAACAATATGACGTCATAAAGGATGGAAGACCCAAATATGAACAAGAAGATCTGTTAGAGCTTATGACCGCACTTTTAAAATTTAACTGTTTTCTTATCACTACAGTCGCAATGCAGTCCACATTCAAAGGCAGTCCTTGATGATTCTTTTGTTACTGTAGACACCACATCACTTGATCAACACAAACTGTATTATTGCACCATCAGTCGTAATCGTAGCCGTTGTGAAATCTCCGATAACATAATGTTCTTAATCTGAAACTTTCTTCAGAATGTGTATGGGCATGAACGATACGAATGCAGCAATAATAACACTATTAGAGCAGTTTTCATTTGAGTGTGGAAAGTAATTAGACAATTACTTTGGTTTTGGTTTTGGTTTTACTTCGGTTTGAGATTGGCTGAGTTGTCTAATTGGTAAGTAATTGGTTTGGTTTTGGTTTTATGACACTCGATTGAAAACCGCTCTAAAAGTCATGATTAAATTTAATTGGTTTTTCAATGAGTAAAGGGCTAGCAAACTAGTCACACTAGTCACATAATACAAGAATTACATTATTCACGGCTATCTTTAGTATGGTGGTTATTTCCCTTCCAATGACGTAATCCTTGCATGTTCTGACATGTTCTTTGCTTGGCTTGCAAATATTTAATTTTCCTTCCAATCTATGAACTCGCTGCGATGAAACAGCCAAAGAATTTACTTCATTTGCCTAAAACCACAAGAAATACTCGCAAAATTGCAAATAAATTAATGACCGTTGCTTCTGGCGAAATAAATGTGCAAAGTAAACACGACCTTATTTGTCACCTAACGAAAGTGAGAGCAGCAACATCAGCGCATTCCATGGCTGACGTAATACCTTTTTTAGTGTATTTATTATTCCCTTGGAATCCAATGCTTCGATAAAACCCAAAAAATGAAAAACTAAATTGTTAAATTCGTTTATAACTTCAGACGGAGTGCGTATCACCGAGCTAGGGTATATCAGTTATGGAAAAAGAATTGCTTTTATAATATTAACCTTGCCAGGAATCGACAAACCCCTTGACTTCCATAAATTTATTGCCTTTACTTAAAATTTTTCTCGACTAGTATCTGTACATCATGTGTAATGAAAATTCCTAAAAACTTAACAGAAGTTTTCAGTTTGACTCCAAGTGGTTCATTTTCACAGTTCTGGAGGGAGTTGATCCACATTGCTTCTGTTTTCGCAATGTTAAGTTTTAGTCCAGAAACTTTCTCAAAACAATCAAGCAAAGCTTGTGCAGAATCTAAATCTGATAAAACAACAGTTGTATCATTAGCAAACTACAACAGTTTAGTTTCTAAATCGTTTATTTTTATTCCTTTAATATCGTCTTGGTTTCTTATAACAATCGCTAGGATTTCAACTGCGGAGACAAAAAGATTGGGAGAAAGGAGGTCCCCCTGCCTAACTCCATGCTCTGTTTAAAGTAGTCATAGCAAAGACCATTGTTTATAATACAACTTTGAATATCTTTATAGGAAATATTGACCCATCTTATGAAATCAGGCCCAAAACCGAATTGATTCAAACATTTTTCAAGAAAAGTCCATTCCAAACTGTTGAATGCTTTCTCGTTTGTCATGTCATGTACACTTTACCTTACCTTTACTTTAAAGCTGAATGTTTTTCACTTAATGTCATCATCTCCCTGTTGACACCAGTGCTTAAAGAAAGGCTTCTTGCTGTTGTGATTCAGTTTCCCATTTCACCATAAACTGGCATAACTGGCTAAATAGCTCTGTACTCTGTCCATAGTACTTGTTGAACTTGTCCTGGGAGGATGTGTGTGTGTGTGTGTGTGTGGGGGGGGGGGGGGGGGGGTCATGTACGATGCGAATCAAAGATGTTAGTAGGAAGGTGCGTGATTTGAATGTTTGGTTTGGGGCAGGGGAGAGGCATGGATCATGAAATCCCTGCAGTATTTGTGTTTGATTGGTTTGTCTGAATTCTTACTAACTTTTTTGATAGAGGTCCGAATGCTTGAGAAAACTGTGTAAAAAAGAGTTTTTATTCTATTGCTGGGGATAGAAGTTAGAAATTACTTTGTAAAGTCAGCTTCATTTTGTTTTTGGGTGTCATCCTTGGATTCAGTCCTGAAGAATTTCTATTGGTGTTCATCCCTCCCTCTCTCCCTTTCTAAGGTTTCCCTGTACAACCCTGTAAATCGTCAGTAGGGTGTTCAAAGGTAGCTGGTTGTCAGTGAAAATATCCATCTACTTCATGATTTTTGCCGGCCACTTTGATGGGCTATTTGTCTAATCCTTAGAAAAAGGAGGCAAAGTCAGCTTAACCTACTCCAATTTACTCCAATCTAACCTACTCCAATCAATCTCCAATCAAAACATTCAGACAACCCCACATCAGTTGCATAAACTGGCTTATTCAGATGTCATGTTCATTTTTCAGAGATAAAATGCTGCAAGCATATGAATTTGCCCTGGATAAAGTTGGGCTGGACTTCAACTCTTATCAGGCAAGAGTTTCTGATTTCAGTGTTTCTTTATAGTAAATGTATTTTGGCATCTGAACAAACAAAACAAACTATTTTCAGTTTCCTTCAGAAAATATCCCATGGGAGGTTCTCCGCCCGTCACAGCATGCCCAAAGTCTAAAGGGTGTAGAGTCTTGTTTGCTGTTGATCAATAGCAATATTGTTTTAGCCATTTACTTATTGACTAAGAGGTCATCCACAAAATAGGACATTTCCTTATTTATATGATCAAGCTTCAGGAAGGATTTAGAAATTCAGGGTTACACAATTTTATACTTCAAAATTGTTGAAAGAACTGAAGAGCATACATACACAACTGCAAGTTTCGAATGATAATTCAGTCCACATGAGATTTTTCTACAGTGTTGAGTTCAACAGTACTTAAGGGCCCATTAACTGATCTTTTCAAGCCGTTGCTAAGGAAAATTTATTCTCATAACCTCATCATGTTTAGTTAGTTCAGAGTTATTTCATGTGTTTTAACATTTTCATGATCAGCAACACTAGTGATGACGTCATCAGGCCACGCCCATGGTCATGTGACTAATACTGAAAAAACGCAAAGGCTCCCAGGCAAATTACTTTAACCGGATTTTTTTCATTGATTTAATATTTTAATTTAAACCCTCATAACGCTATGTATAGATTTTGTTTCATTTCTAAAAGGTCAAATTTTGAGAGAATTTCAAAAAATAAAAAATTTCATAATTTTCTGAAAAAAGCATGATTTCGAAAAAGGAATGCATAGCTATGTTTCCAACGTTGGTTTTAATCGAAATCCGTCAAAAAAGGCTGGAGTTAATGAAAAACCGCGTTTCCTTTAGTATTTAAAGAAACCAGAAGTGCGCCCGATATATATTTGAAGTTACCCTATCAGCGCGTGCGCAATTTACACTACCAGTGCACTTCGGTAAGATCAAACAAAGCCACATGGAGTTAGTCTTTCTCTTTCTATTGCTCTTGTTTTTCTGTCTTTCTCTTATTTCGTCTTTGCTTGTACTCTTTTTACTTTGCATTTTGTGAAAAACAAAGAAAAACATCTAAAATGTAAGTGAATTTGCAAGTTATTGAGTTGTTTTTACTTTCTGTGCTGAGGCTGACGTAAGTAACCGGAAGTGAAAATTCACCTCCTTAGCAACGCGCGTATAAATCGGTTAATGGGCCCTTAAGATAAATAATTGGAACTAATTATTTAAAGGAATTTCAGTTAGAATTCTAGCTACTAAAAACAATTATTCGCTCAAGATTTCTATGAGGTGATCATTGATTTGGCCTTCTGCCCTGCCAACTTGAGCACCTCAGAAATCTTGCGCAAATAGACTACGACAATTTACTAATAGGAAAACCAATCAGATTTGCAGTCAATGCCAAGATCTGTGAGTTGAACACACAAAGTATCTACTAAAAAATATGTATGTGAAACACAGAGAAAGAGATTTCAAGTGTTTTCTATTTCTGTTAAGCAATACTGAGCAGACAAGGAATGAGAATCACTCATTTACAATTATTAGAATGTGATTTCTCAAATTTCTGTGATAACAAAATTAAAAGCTCATGCTAATTCTGTATTTTTGATAGATTACAAAAACAGAGGTTTCACTTCAACATTTTTCTCTTAAAATGCAGTTAAAGTTCTACTGTTGTATTAATTCATCCTCTGTTGTTTTTGCTCTTTACAGATTTGGATGGACTTTGTGAATTTTCTGAAGTCAGGGTAAGAGTTTATTATCTTGGGAGTATTGAGCAAAATATCTTACTGACAGCTGTCTACTGAACTCAATTGTTACATGTATGGCATAATTATATATAAATTAAATTATATATATGAATTATTCATAAAATTGCAGCCTTTGGGAGATTTCGCTGCCACTGACCAACAAGCTGGCCTAGTGTAATACCATTACTGATGTGTTATTAAGATTGTTCTTTTACTTTTAGTGAAGCAGTTGGAAGCTATGCTGAAAACCGCAAGATTATCTCTATAAGAAAAGTCTACCAGGTAATGGCTCTAACGGAGGATTAGTGTTACTGGTACAAGAATTTGTATTGAGGCGGGTAGTAGAGGGGGGGGGGGGGGCGGCAGGTGGGGGGGTTAGAGGCAGAGAACTCGAAGTATCTATGTTTTTCATTGTCTCCTTCATCTTCCTTAAGTACGAAGCTAAAGTGTATGACATATTTCGTGCCTGAGGGCACCATACAAACTGGGTACTGACAAGACTTCAACTTGGATGGTTTGATTGACTTTAATCCAATCAACAAAATTGTTGCACTATTAAAGCCTGATGGAATAGTTTACAGGGCATAGTTAAGTTGACCTATATTGCTTATAGAAAACAAGGGTGAGTTGAAATGGCTGAGGATAGTGCTCACATTCTATAGTTTCAACCTTTTGTTGTCTAATCACTCTAACTTAGTGCAAGTCAGAAAACACCAGTCATACAGGAGGGGGCATCTTGATTATGGATCAGACATAAACAGCATAGTTTATTGTAACAAACAAATGTGGCCCTAGGGTATTTGTTACCGTAGTACATCAAATGTAGTAAACAAAAAAACACAGAGATTTTACTAAAACAAAATTTCCAGAATGAAGTGATCAAAAACGGAGATGCTGTCGAGTGAGAACTCATAACGGACAAACTCCTTAAATTTCAACTACTTAGCATAAGTTAATAAAGATGGTGAATTTTAAGCTCGGTAATGAAATGTGAGGGTGAATTAATCAACATGACATGAGCGCAGGACAAAGAAAAATTCTGAGTCTCCGACAGGAATCGAACCCATGACCTCCTGAACACCGGGCAGGCGCGCTATCCACTGAGCTACGAGAACTCGTTACCGAGCTTAAAATTCACCATCTTTATTAACTTATCACTACTCATGATGAATTCGATAGCATTGATCCTAGCAGTATGCAGGACACCTGTCATATATGAACTCAGTTAAATGACCTTGCTCTCCATGAGTTCTCGTAGCTCAGTGGATAGAGCGCCCGCCCGGTGTTCGGAGGTCATGGGTTCAATTCCTGTCGGGGACTCAGAATTTTTCTTTGTCCCGCACTCGTGTCATGTTGATTAATTCACCCTCACATTTCATTACTGAGCTTAAAGTGCACCTAACCCCAAATATTTTTTTTCGCTAGAACGAATCTACTTATTATTTGAAATAGTTCTGCGAAAAAATTTTTGAATTCCGTTAAATCCTCGATTTTCTGTGCCACGACGAAATCTCGAAAATAGCTCCAAAACACCGCCATTTTGTTTCACGACCGAGTTTGAGGAGAATGGGTCCAGCGGCCCTTGTGACGTCTACCCAGGAAGGTTGGATATCTCATTTCCTCTCATTTCCTTCAGGATGGTGCAATACACATTCGGAAAGTGCGCAGAAAATGCCTTCCAGAGGTGCTATCGGCTGTTGCAGCAATATTCCAGATTTAAAGAAAGATATACTGTACAATTTACTGACGATGATCGGCTAATGGTGCAATAAGGACGTAAACGATGGTTGATTTTGTCGAACCGAAACAAGCGAACTGAATCTGTGAGAATCATTGAAGAACTCTCACTGGAATTTGTTCCGCAGACTTTCGAACGCTATTTTCATAAATTTTCTGCTTAAAGCTAACCAGAAATTTGTAGAAATACTACCTACAACCTATATCTTCCAATCCCGCAATATTTATAACATAACCGGCAAAGTTGTGTGATCCGGTCATGATCAAGAAGCGTTATACTGATATGTAAATAGATCGCAACTGTACGCCGCTAACCAACACTTATTTCTCTTTCGATTTAGATGAAAGTCGAAGATTAATCCTCTAGAATTACATGATAACAAAATTGTTAGACTCACAGAGTTTTTCGAAGGTTTGGAAATCAGCAGTGCGACAAAGATTCTGTGCAATAGCGTCGAAAATATGACCGCGTAACATTATCTGCGGACCGCTTAGGGAACACATCCTTTTCGCTTATCCGACGAATTTCACTGCAAACTTTGAGAACAATTTACATTGGTTATTTGGAGTTACGACTTAAAACGTGTGACAATGTGAAATCGGTAATTGTATGAAATGTTTCCTTCCGCCTTGCTTCCCGCAGCTTCAAAAATACAGGTCCAAACAATACGATTTTCAATCGATCGAAGCCAATGTTTTGGAGGTCATCAAGTCTCGAAAACTGCAACACGTACGTCGTTCTTATAAACATGAAGCATTCAACTGAAAGTAAAACACAAACTGGATTTAACAGAACCTTGACAAAATACATTCTCGATAAGGACAAATGTAAACGGGCTATAAACATGCGTGGGAATCTTATGTCTAGTTGACGAAATTACCATCCAAAGCAGTCCTTGAGTTTTCTTTCCTGCTTTTCGTTTGCCTGCTCCTCCACTTCGTATCTAGCTTTCCATTCCTAATATACAAGCAGCTCGTCCGCAAAGACGTCTTCCCCGTCGTCGCTTGAAATATTGTAAATTGCTCTCAAAGCTCTAAGCAGTGAGTTCACAGTTGTCGAACGTGCTCGATCGAAGTTTATTTCGGAGCCTTCTGAATCGAAACTTAACTCTGACTCCAGTGACGAAAAAGAAATGATTCTGAGACAAAACTTGGACGTTTTAGTCCCAAAATACATCGGAACGATTAGTTTTGCGTTCTATTTTCTTGAGCAAATACAGAGAGTTGACTGAGGCGCTATTGTGTTTGGTTCCTGGGTAGACGTCATCAGGTACCGCCGCCCCAGACTCCCTAAAACGCGGTCGTGAAACACTTAATCGCGACTTTGAAAGGGCATAGAAAATCGAGGATTCAACCAAATTCAAAAATTTCTTCGCCCAAATGCTTCAAATAAAGTCTAGATTTGTTTTAGCGAAAAAAACATTTTGGGGTTAGGTGCACTTTAAAATTCACCAGCTTTATTAACTTATCACTACTCACGATGAATTTGATAGCGTTGATCCTAGCA